>NC_026154.1:14633727-14666942 GCF_000512975.1 Sesamum indicum
TGGAGATTGTTGGTATATATGTGGCCCATGACCCAAACTATCGGTAGGCCCATTAGCTCGGCCCACTAAAACTTTGGCCCATTCGGATGGCCCTCACCCGACCCAGAACCCGACCCTCTTGACCCGACCCAGGTAACACTACTTATCTAACCCTAAGTCAACTCTCTCTCTCATTTCACCCCTCTGCGCCGCTGCCGATGAGAAATCTCCCTCTCTCTCTTCTTGCTGCCTTCTATGGCGGATTCTTGTTACCTTTTCCACCACCGTTAATGGTGGGGGGATGGCTAAAGGAAAGCCACCCCAAAACCCTCTTGTCCAACGGCTCAATTTCTCCAAATAAATAGGGGCCTTTGTACTCGGGTGGGAGAGAGAGAGAAAAAACCGAGCACTCCTCTGTGAAATACTTCCACCCTTCCGGTTCTGTGTGAACGGCTGTGAGGTGGGTTTCCTGTTCTTGTTCTGTGTGAACGGCTGTGAGGTGGGTTTCATGTTCTTGGTCTGTGTGAACCACCCGCGGTGTGAGGTGCAACCGTGGGCCGAGTTTCTGTGAGTTCTGAGCTCTGTGACCCGTGACCCTTGTTGCTGCTGAATCTGGCTTGTTCCTGAGCCGCCATTATAATCACGGTTTTTTATTCACTTATCTCTTTTATTTACTTTGTGTATCGTTCATTATATTTGTAATCTCGGTTTGTAATTTTAAAGGAGTTTCGTACTCCATATCAAGTGTAATAGTTGGTTAGGCTTTGTGGAAAAACAGATACCACCGTGGGTTTCGTACCCAACAGTGGTATCAGAGCACTGTTCCGATCCTCTCCGCGCCGTGGTGGTGGTAACCCGCTTAAACCCCTCCTCTATTTACTGTTTTTCCTTTACTTTTCAGCACTATATATCTGTTCGAATAACCGAGGTGCTTATCCCCCTAACTACCCTCCTGGCCGGACCCCTGAGGTCGTCGGGTATCTGGATTGGGCGTTAGGCTGGAAAGGCCTTGGTCCTGCTTATTTCTCTTTCTCTTTGTGATTTGTGAGATTTATTGCGATAACTGCTATATCCTGCTCTTGCCACTCTTCTGGTTTAATATCTTGATCTGTGATTTATCATATTAATCTATGATTTGAAATCGTGATCTGTGTTCATTATCTTGAACTGTGATAATCTGAGAACATTGTTCATACTTTGGCTGTCTGCATTATTACCGAAATTGACTGATTAATTTCTGTCTCAATATTCTGATCCTGTGTGAAATTTTTTTTTTTTTTTTCTTGATCACTGTTTTTCGAAAGATTCTGCTTAAAAACCAAAACCTCTGTTTTTCTTAAAAACCGTGACCTCTGCTTCAAATTACTTTCAAAATGGCCGGATATAGTTTACAACCCTTTGACGGAAAAACTGATTTTTCTATCTGGCAACAGAAAATGAAAGGCATTTTAATACAACAAAAGGTGTTTAAAGCTATTGACGGAAAATACACTGAAAATGTTTCTGAAGAAAAACAACTGGAAAATGATGAGTTTGCCTACTCTTCCATTATTTTAAACCTTTCCGATAATGTTCTTAGAAAAGTGGGAAAACAAAAAACCTCTAAAGAGCTTTGGAGAAAATTGGAGGATTTATATACTGAAACATCTTTACCCAGTAAGCTTTTTCTCTTAGAAAAGTTTTTTCGTTATAAATTGGATCTTTCCAAAAATATTGATGAAAACCTTGATGAGTTTACCAAGTTGATACAAGACATTAAACTTACTGGTGATGAAAACATTGATGATTACACTCCTATTGTGCTCTTGAATGCAATTCCTGAATCATATTCTGACGTGAAAGCCGCCATTAAGTATGGTAGAGATAGCATCAACCTTGACACTGTGGTTAATGGTCTTAAGAGCAAAGAAATGGACCTAAAAATTGCTAGACCTAGTCAGAATAATCATGAGGTAAATCTTGCTAGAAGTAGGCCCAATTTCAGGAACAATGGCTTTAAAAACAGGGGTAGAAGTCACAGCAGGGGTAAAAGTAGAAACAGCCATAGTAAATCCAGATCTAAAGATTACACGTATAAGGATGATAAAACAAAGGAAAGACGTTGCTATAACTGTGGCATTAAGGGTCATTACATCAAAGATTGTAGAAAACCCAAACGTGACAATAGGGATAGAAACTTTGATGACCAAGAGAAGGTGAATAATGTCTCTGATGAAAATGGTGAAGTCTTTATGGTTTATGAAGCAAATTCTGTGCATTCTGTGAACAAATTTGAATGGCTTATTGACTCTGGTTGTACTTTCCATATGAGCCCTGTCAAAGAAGTTTTCTCAAACTTTCGCTATGAAAAATCTGGTTTTGTTTCTATGGCAAATGAAAAGAAATGTGAAATTTTGGGTCTTGGTGACATCTCTTTAAATTTCAAAGAAGGTTATAGGTTAACCCTAAAAAATGTGAGATATGTTCCTGATTTGAGTCACAACTTGATATCCTGTGCTACCTTAGAAGAGGATGGTCTAGAAGGTAGATGGGGCAAAGGCCTCATGAAAATCATGAAAGGCTCTCTTATTGTGTTTAAAGCTGAAAAGAAACGAAATCTCTATCTATGTTCTGTTACCTATGACTCTTTGACTGCCTCTGTGAATGAATGTGATATGACTGCATTATGGCATAAAAGATTAGGGCATATGAGTCTGAAAGGTCTTGGTTTTTTGAAAAAGGATGGAATTTTGAATGAAAAAATTGAAAACTTGGATTTCTGTGATGATTGTGTTTTAGGAAAACACCATAAAGTACATTTTCCAACTCCATCTCAATCACTCCCTTCCATGTCTTCATGCATCTTAGACTATGTACATGCCGATGTTTGGGGTCCATCTAGTGTGCCTACGCATGGGGGTAACCGTTACTTCTTGTCCATCATTGATAATTACTCTAGGAAGGTGTTTGTCTTTCTTATGAAACACAAGTCCGAAGTTTTTGAAAAATTTACAAAATGGAAATCTCTTGTCGAAAATCAAACTGGAAAGAAAGTGAAAACCCTTCGGACTGATAATGGACTCGAATTTTGCAATAAAGATTTTTCTAATCTCTGTGACAAATTTGGTATAAAGAGGCACAAAACTAACCCCTATACCCCCCAACAAAACGGTGTGGCTGAACGTATGAATCGAACCTTGCTTGATAAAGTTAGATGCATGCTTATTAGTTCTGGATTGCCTAAATCTTTTTGGGGTGAAGCTATACTTACTGCTACTCATCTGATAAACTTGTCTCCATCTGTGCCGTTATCTGGTAAAACTCCTGATTCTGTGTGGAATGGTAGAAAACCTGATATCTCTTATCTGCGAATTTTTGGATACTCTGCGTTTGTTCATCAAAACATAGACAAACTAGAACCTAGATCTGTTAAGTGTGTTTTTATTGGTTATCCTGAGGGGACAAAAGGGTATAGACTTTGGGTTCGTAGCCAACCGGGTTTTAAAGTACTTATAAGTAGGGATGTCACTTTTAACGAGAATGAGTTTCCTTGCCTTGATAAAACTCAACTTAGAGAAAAAGAACCTACTCTCAATAAGGTGGAGAATCACCTAGGGGATAACCAAGAGGGGGAAGGGAATAATGAAAACATAGCTGAACAAACTATCGAAAATGAAAATGAGGTAGTAACCACTGAAAATGAGATCACAGCTATAGAAAACCCCCTAAATGACTACCAACTCACCAGAGATCGAGTTAGAAGAGAAACTAGGATACCCACCAAACTCAGAGATTTTGACACTGCTTTGAACATAGAACTATCTGAACCCACAAATGTTGAGGAAGCTATAAAATCAGAAAAATGGCTTAGTGCCATGAAAGAAGAGATGAGCTCATTAAAACAGAACAATACATGGACACTAGTTCCTAGGCCCAATAACTCATCCGTAGTTGATTGCAAATGGCTTTTTAAGATTAAACAAGAAAACCCCATTAAATATAAAGCTAGATTGGTAGCAAAAGGGTTTACTCAAAAAGAAGGCTTAGATTATAATGAGATTTTTTCTCCCGTTGTGAAGTACACCACTGTTCGTATCATTCTTGCTCTCACTGCACACTACAATTGGAATCTGAAACAAATGGATGTTAAAACTGCATTTTACACGGTGAATTTAGATGAGCATATCTACATGAATCAACCTGTTGGATTTATTGATAAAATCAAATCTGATTATGTGTGTCTTCTCAATAAATCTCTGTATGGCTTGAAGCAATCCCCTAGACAATGGAACAAGAAATTTGATTCCTTCATGCTTTCACTAGATTTTAAAAGGAGCCGTTATGATCATTGTTTATACTTCAAGCATGTTGATAGTACTCCTATTTTTCTTGTTCTATATGTGGATGACATGCTCATTGCTAGTCCTAGCCTACACCTCATTAATAATCTGCAAACTGATTTACACAAAACCTTTGAAATGAAAGACTTAGGTGATGCAAAACGCATCCTTGGCATGAACATTGTTAGACATGAGTCCTTTATCCTTCTAAACCAAAAGTCATATATCCTATCCATTTTAAAAAGGTTTTCAATGGAAAAATCCAAGCCAACTTCTGTGCCTCTTGCTGCCCACTTTCAACTTAGTAAAAATCAGAGTCCTCATAGTGATATTGAAAAAGCTAAAATGGAAAAAGTTCCTTATTCTAATGTGATAGGATCCATCATGTTTCTCATGGTTTGTACAAGACCTGACATTGCATACGCTATTAGCTGCTTAAGTAGATACATGTCAAATCCCGGCCCTCCCCATTGGGAGGCCCTAAAATGGCTTTTGAAATATCTGCATGGCTCTAAAAACATAGGCATACGTTTTTCAAAAAGGAGTGAAAACACTCAACTTGTTGGCTTTGTTGACTCCAATTATGCAAATGATAGGGATAGCAGAAAATCCACCACGTCTTATATCTTTACATTCTGTGGTTCGTGCATAAGTTGGAAATCCCAACTGCAACATATAGTTGCTCTCTCCACCACAGAGGCTGAATACATTGCTACAACGGAAGCATTCAAAGAGGCTATATGGTTAGATGGTCTCATAAAGGAAATTGGCTTCTCCAATAACATACTCACGGTATACTCTGATAGCCAATCTTCAATACAGTTGTGTAAGAATCCCGTGTTTCATGATCGGACGAAACACATAGATGTGAGGTATCACTTCATTCGAGATATCGTCAGTGAAGAGGTAATAAAATTGGAGAAAATTAAATCCGAGGACAATCCTGCAGATATGGGTACCAAAAGTCTTTCTCTTGAAAAATTTCATACATGTTTAAAAATATTGCATTTATTCCCTGACTAACATGTGCTTCCAAGTTGTCTCAAACTGCAGGTATATCCACAGAGAACTTCTTTGGGCAATGATGAAACAAACAGATTCAGCTAAAGACTCCATGACCATTTCCATCTTCCTGATGGGTCTTGGTCCAAGGTGGAGATTGTTGGTATATATGTGGCCCATGACCCAAACTATCGGTAGGCCCATTAGCTCGGCCCACTAAAACTTTGGCCCATTCGGATGGCCCTCACCCGACCCAGAACCCGACCCTCTTGACCCGACCCAGGTAACACTACTTATCTAACCCTAAGTCAACTCTCTCTCTCATTTCGGTAATAAAAATCTGTCTGCATACTTCATTGAATTAGTACTAGTTTCTGCAACATCAACAAGAGACCATAGCAAATTGCCTGATCCAACACACCAAATTGCCTGATCCATATATATACTCAAAAGTACCAACTCACTTTCTAAAATCCATTTCAGAGTTCAAGAAACTGAAAAGAAAGAAATCAAACTTCACCTTCTATAACTGAGAACAGGCGAATTCCCCAAAAAATGCAAAAATACGGTCTGAAGATGCGGACTACGTACCCATGGAGTTGATAAATACCTATTGCCGACAGCACAGGAAGCAAGAAAAATATAAGCAAAAACACGAGAAACCCATCAAACAAAACATCCAGCAACACTGAACTAAATACACGACTTTCGACGAGTCCCATACCTGCCATGAAGAATTCTACACTTTGAGACAACATCGCGGTAGAGTTGAGAGGAAGGATGGAAAGTCAAAACCACTTTCTGTCCCCTCAATCCGGTGAATAAATCTTGCAGGATATGAATTTCAAGAAAATTATACAGAAACACAACAACAATCAACGATAATCCCAATAAATAGTGAGAAACCGGTATCAATAACACCGCCCTCAGCAACACCTCATACGGCGATTCAGCCGCCGCTGACTCTATTGGATTCAAGCAATCCACCGATCAATCGTGTGAAAATTATAGAAAAACGAAGCAAAGAAACTGTATGTGTGTGTAGTGTGTGCAGTGTGACTGAAATTTGTTTTGTTTGATATGATATAATATGACCGTTATAACTTATAAGGCTCTCCGATCATCTGGTACCCAATTCGAATGGTTTCTTGGCCACCAATAACTACCTTACACGTGTACTAAAAAACCGCAATATATTACCGTTTACACTAGCCTATTTCTCTCTCTCTCTCTCTCTCACTCACACACACACACACACTATATTTAGGGTTAGTTACATTTATATCTATATAAATTAATTTTCCAATATTAATTTTGATCTTGACATGTGTATTACAAAAGTATATGCTATAATCAGGAATATTTATTTTTTGTTTGAAAAATTATCAATATCCTTCTGATTTTAACGATCGTCTAACAATTATTCTAATCCGTTAAGCTTCATTAAATTTTTATCTATTTTCTGTAGTGAACTGGCCAAATGCCCTTATAAACTAAGAACTACAATTTATTTATTTTTTAATTTTTTTAATTTTTTATGAATTAAGTAGATAATTTTTTTATATAATTTTTCCATCCATTCTTTTAGTTTGTTTTTTTTTTTTATAATTTTTTATTTTTTTAAAATAAATACAGTAAAGACAATATTGACAATTTCATACCCCCATTTAAGGATTATATAATTTCATCAAATATCATGGAGTATTTATAATTTTTCAAATAATAAGGGAGTACTAGTAATTATTTCAAATTCTAAAAAAAGTATTTATAATTTACCCTTAATCAAACTTACATATGATCCATCGATGGAAATAAAACATACCCCCCCCACCCCCTCCCCAAAAAGAAAAAGAAAGAGATTGAAATATAATTTATTAATAACGATTAAAAGAACATAATTAAATACATTACAAGGAAAGAACATATTTATGGCATAATTACTATATATATATAAAAACCCTAGCCTACTTAAGGTCAACTTCCAAAAAGGGTCATCTTTTTTCCTTTTTTTTTCTTAATTTCTCTTGAGGGTGGGTGGGTGGGGTGGGGTTGGGGGTTAAAAGGTATATATATATATTGCATGCATGCACATATTATACATACACACAAATTAGGGTTTGGTTTGAGGGTTAGAGATCTTGGGTGCAGCCTCTAAATCTTCATCGTCTTCGTCTTCATCGAAAACTTCTAATATTTCAGATTCCGGTAAGAAATTGGGAGCAACAGCAACAACATTGTTGGCGTGGTTAAAACCCTTGAAGCTTTCTCTCGCAGTTTCTTCAACTTCATGATGAGTTGCTTCTGTGAAGCTCTTTGATGGCACCAGCCTTGTTATTTTCTTCATTTCTTTGCTTTTGCCCCATAGAACTGAGTACAGCCCACATATTATTATTGCAGCTCCCAAAACACTGCAAATATATGTACCATAAGTTGTCATGAGACATGAACTAATCATATATTGATCAGTGCAATATACTTGTCGTGTGACTGGTGTGTCTAAGGAGGATAATGAATCGCACAACAAGTGCAAGAAGCGAGAAACGATACATCGTGTAACGATATACATGCGTTATAAGTACCAAAATATCTAAATACCTTCCCAAGTGCAACTTCTCGTTGAGAAGCAAAGAGCCGGCAAGTGCGACGATCACAAGCAACAACGGGTTAAAAACGGAGACGAACAACGGCCCCCTCATGCGCACACAAGACATGATGAACGCCCACATTAACCCTGATGCCACAATTCCCTACATTTTCATTTATCAACTTAATTAAATCAATATATATATATATATATATACGAAACGTTTATTGTTGTATCAAAAGCTTAGTATAATATTGAAAATTTTAAAATGTACGTGCGCGCCAGTACGAGGGTTTACGTTCTTATTGTATCTCTATTACGAGAATAATTGTTGTCATACAGAATTGTGGTTGTCTTTTCTTTGATGTTTCATGAAAATTTTGAAAATTAAGGTAAGATGTAGGATATACCATGTAAGAAACGGAGAGGAGTCTGATGTTCCAACCAAGTTTCCATTGGCTCCAATCTCTCACCGTACAAAGAGCAAACACAACTGCTTGAACAGATCCCATGACTGAGATTAGGGCAGTGCTCGAGTAATGACATGGATATGTCTCACTCATCTTAGCCTGTTCTTGAAATTAAAAATTACAAATAAATAAATAATTAAAAATGAAACAGAAAGAAATAATAATTAAATCAATTAATTTCAAGAACGAACCTGAATAATCAGTGAAAGTGATGAAGAGAAGCAACAGGCAAGTGCGAGCAGAGGGCCCACGATCTTGCTGACGGGCTTGTGGTGGGCTACCGCCACGTGTCCACCTGGTTGTTGACTTCTGTACAAGAGGTCAAAGTGAGTTGACCAGATGTTGACTTCGTAACCTTTGTAGAAAGTCAGAAGCATTGCCCCTCCTATGCACATGAATGTCCCCGTCACCTTTGCTTTGCCTGCCCTTGTCTTCAACCCCACTCTCTCCATCCTATACATTACATCATGTGAAGAAACAAGAAAATATTACTATTCTTTCACTTAATTTCTATTTTATATCAAATTTAATTAATTAAGGTGCTTAAAAGATTATTATGATGTGTATTTTAATTTAGTGTAAATTATAACGAGTCCCTGATCAGGTTTAACGTGATTATGAATATTCCATAATTGTTTGAAAAAAAATAATTAGGTAAAATAAAATAAATTATACTTACCCGAAAAATATTGCAAGGATGAAGGTCACGGCGGGAACGAGATTGGTCATAGCTGCCGCAAATGTGGCTGAGGTTAACACCAAGCTCTGTGCAAATAAGTTTTGTGCCACTGATCCCCTGCATTAATTATAATTAATCAGGGTAATTAGTATTTGATTAGTTAATAATAATAAAAATAAAGAATTACATAATTATAGTTTTCTTTTATTTACGTGACAGTAAAATGCATTATTCATCGTGTAATTGTGGCTTGGTGGCACTTTTGGTGTGTTTCAGTTTTAATTTGCAATTGAGGATAATAATTTTTAAAAAATAACACTTTTGATTCAAGTTCTGCTGGAGAAAAGGGGTTGTAATGTGTCGAGCATGGAAAAATTCTAGTTGGAATTCGACTCGGTCAAATTTGAATCAATCATATAGCAAGTGCAATATACTTGGTGTGATTGATGTACAGCTTAGAGAAAGTGATCAATCACACATAACTAATACATGTAATACACTTTCTCTATGATTGATTTGATATAACCAAACTTGGTTGAGGCAAAACTTTTCCACCATGCATGTATGTGAATTTTTCCATCGAACGCGAACCGAATTGTGATGTGAAATTGAACCAAATGTACTATGGTTATTTTTAAATATATAGGATTAAATACATTTTGATCTCGTAATCTAGGTTATTTAGCGTTTTCATTTTTTGACTTTATAGGGTAATATTTTGGTCCATCATCTTTTTGATTTTTCAATTTTAATCATTTTTTTTATGAAGTTCGCCTTCATCGGAGAGAACGGTGAATTCCGATGAAAAAAATGACTGAAATTGCAAAACATTAAAAGAAGCAGGATAAAAATGCTATCTCCTAGAAAGTTATAAAATAACAAAAATGCTAAAGATCATGTGAGATGCACATGCATTTTTCCAGCGAGATGCGAACTCCGATAAAAAAAGGAACTGAAATCCAAAAATTAAAAAGATATAAGACAGAAAAGCTGTCCTAAAAAATTAAAAGATGAAACGACAAATCACCTTAATTACGAGATAAAAAATGCATTTAAGCCTATTATACAAATTTGCAAACTCAAAATGAGAGTGGAGCAAAAGTACCACCAGATTTTAACTACACGACTAAAACTGCATTTTTATTTTTTTACCTTTACTCGACATCATATATATTCATATTGAAACAAGAGATTTGATTTCGGACAGTCAAAGATAATTCATAATCTTACATTAATGAATGAAACTGGAATATATTAAGTAAATCTAATTATTGTGGAATTGACTGAATTAATTGTCCGAAAGTGTTTTTGGGGAAAAAGATGGTAGCATGATAAGATGGACTATGAACTAAAAACTCTCCTTTTCCCCAATGTTGCTTGTAAAGTTTAATTTTGTTTTAATATCTATTAAATTAAAGTAAAGTAAATAGTGGGGATCCAAATTAAATAAAGTAATCCTATTTTGGATTAGAATACTCTGGAAAAGCCAAATGCGTAATTAGCAACGCAACTTATATTTCCAGTAATTTTTTACTTTTTCAGCACAACACTCTGGATCTTCTATTACAAATATATATATATATATATATATTAGTATTCTTATTTGATATATTGATGTTATATTCACGACAAGAAAAATGGTTCAATAGCAATAGAAAAATCGAGCTAATTAGCAATAAAAATCTCGTTGTTATTTGTTAATGAATTCAGCAACGAAAAATTTTCTTGCTCGTTTAAAATATATATATAAAGTAAATGTAGATAAGCAACGGTATTTTTACTTGTTAATTAATTAATTGGACGCAGATTTTAACATCAAATGTTTTTGTAGTTATTGAGTCGTCTTTGTTGTAGTGAATGCGTGCATGTCTATTCTTTGTTGTTTCTTTGTTCGGATGATGGATGTATTAAATCAACTTATGGTACGTACTTACCCGAACAGTGCAGAAACAAAAGCTTGGAAAGCAATTTTCCAGGTCAACTTGGGCCTGTTTTTCCTGCAGTAGTAACAAGAGTCCGTCATCGTGCGTCCATCTTTATCTCAAAAAAACAGAGACAGAGAGAGAGATGTGTATGTGTGTGATGATGCATGGATGTTGTAGTAATTTGAGCAGTAGTTACCTGTCGATGATAAGGGCAAGAGGGAGGACAGTGGCGGCAGCAAACATGAATCGGTAGGCAATCAGAACCTGGAGGCTCATGCCATCGTTGGCAGCCAGCTTGTAGAAGACACTGACGGCGGCGAACACTATCTGCACGCACACCATCAAGATCGTGGGCTTCAACCCCTGCACCACATCGCACACCTTCTCCATCGATCCTTTGAACGTATATGTGGTTGTACTTATCAGAGTAATTAGTATGAGACGTGAGAGATATATATAGTGATTTGGGGTGTGAAAGTGCATGGAAATGAGGGGGGGTGGGAGTGGGAGTGGGGGTTATTTATTGGAATCAAGAAAACGAGGGTTTTGCTATTTTCCCACATGAGAGAAGAAAGCAAATGGGATACAAATTTGCTTGCTTTGTCTGCTTGTCTGCTTCGACGTATGTACACGTGGGACTCTCCCGAAACCTCTTCACTCTGCATGGTTTTTGTCTTTCTAAAATAATAATAACATTTTAAATTTCGAATATATAAAATAAGATGTGAAATTTTTTTTTATTTTTTTTTATATTCAGTATTATCAATTCAACCAATATATTAAATAATATATTCAAAACAATAAACAACAAATACATCAATATGACTGTAAACAATTCATCGATTCGATTAATATATCAATATAACTGTAAATAAAGTACAATAATTTATATAAAATGAGACAAAATACTCACATAAAGCACACGTCGATCAATGAAACTCGGGCTTAAGACCTGAAATTTGTTCATGAAAATTTGACATTAGCCCCAATCATTAAAATATAAATTATAATTATATATATAAAATAATATTACTCGTACATATATATATATTTAAATCAAACTCAAACCAACCTGACACTTAAATCAATTATCATTTCCCACATTCTATATATATATATATGTAGAACAAATAAATCTTATTAAAAAAAAAAGAGTAAAAAGAAATAATTGAATTTCCAAATTATAGTAATTAAAGATATATGTATATAAGCATATATAGGCAAAAGAAAGAGGTTGAGTGGACGCACGTCATGGCGTACGTTGAAGCCCACTATCAGAGTAGGGAATTACAATAATATTAATTAAATAATAATAATAATAATAATAATAGTTAGTGTGGAAAAGAATTAATTAGAGAAGATGATTCGAATGAGTAAATGCAGTGGTGAGTGAGTGATGACCAAAGTTTGAAATATTACACTCTCCTCCTCCTCGGGAAATACATACGACTTTTTCGACTTGTAACGTTTCCCTAAACCCTCCCACCCCCACCCCTCCCCCTCTGCATTCAACCAGGTTAATTACTTTACTTTTGCATATCATTTGACTTGTTAAGGGATAACATATCATATGAGCACTGTTGTATTATAGCTTCTTTTTCCATTTATAAAATTTATTTTTCCCCAAAAAAAAAAAAAATTACTTGGCTTTTCATCCACACTCCACCCATGTACGCTCCCACCATATCGGAAAATTAAATTTGTCCGAAATTGAATTAATTATATGATAAATATAGGATATTTTTTATGTGATTGATGTATAATTTATAAAATAATTTATAAAATATATTTATTGGATAATTGATATGATTCTCCTAAATTTGATTTGAGTTAGAATTTTTTCACAATTCCACTGCCTCATCTTCTTACACGTATGTCTATTTTCTATTTTTTTTTTCTTTTTGGGTCATTGTCTCAAAGAGTCAACTCTGGAACCAAATCTTAGTACTCATTTTATTTATTTTTTCTTTCTAATTTAATTTTTTTAATGTCACATTATATATATAGATATATATAATAAGTTATTGGATTAAATTCAATTTTAGTCCTATACTTTTTTGTATTTTGACGTTTTAGTCATTTACTTGAGCAAATAGATTCTGTAGCTTTTTTATTTTTTGTAATTTTGATCGATTAAATTAATCAATGAGAATAAAAATCCAAAATAAAAAAACATGTGAGGGATTCATATTTCTTTTTTCCGGCAACATTTTCAAACTTCAGGAACTGAAGGATCAAAATTGTAAAAAATTTAAAAATTACAAGATGTATTTATTATCTTTGAAAAATAAAAAACTAAAATACCAAAATATAAAAAATAGTGAATGAAAATTTCTTTGAACCCTAAGTTATGCACTCGTGTCATCACCCTTGACATCCGTCAGCGCAGAAAGCATTCACGGTGGTGAGTGAAGGTCGTTGTTGGTTGGCTGGTGAAAGTTGGAGTGGGTTTGCACTGCCATGTTGACTCATGGATATGGTTTTCATTTATTGGTTAGAATCGAATATTATTGTACTTAATATACATCAAAGTTGAGTTCTTGTTGAGGTATTTCATATTTGATGAAATTGAATGTACGTCCTGACTTGTTGTTTGTGAAATGGTTAGGACATGCGATTAACTATTTTAACTGTACATAAATCATACAAAAAATGTATTGTACTTGCTATATAATTAGTTTCAAGTTCGACCAAGTTCAATTTGAATTAGAATTTTTCATTCCTACAAATTACACTCGTGAGAACTTTTTCACATTTTAAATATTATTTTAAAATGTAAGTATCTCTGTAAATAATATATATTTTTGAGAGTACATCGTAATCTGATATTTTTCTCTCAATTGAAGTTGTTAGAAATCTTGTTTAAAAAAAATAAATAAAAAGGAACATTATTGTATATGTTCAAAATTATGATGTATTTCACATACATGTATGCAACTACTTGTGTAGTTTATTGTGACAAATTCGCATATGTACGTGTCTAGGAAAGCATGCCGTATATACATATATATATATATATACATATAAATACGTATATTGAGAGGTAGACATTATTTTTTATTAATATATATTTAGATTTTGTTACTAGACTTTGTACAATATTTTGTATACGTGTAACAATGTATATGTACGTGATAAATTATACGTACGACTACTTATATAGAACAAAAAACAACAACATATCAATTAGTTTCGTATATAATACATTTAAATATACGATCGTGACCCAAAATAATTAATGATACTAATATTTTATTTTTATGCCTCCATCCTTCTAAAAAAATAAATTATTTTCAGGATATTTTATATACTTTTAATTAAAGGATTAAATGCAATTTGCCCTTATAAAATTAAAAAAATTCAAAAAAATCCCTATATATACAAAAAAAGATACGAAAAACCCTCTATGCAAGGAGGCAAAGTGCATCATTTTTCAAATATCAAGGGCTTTTTTTGTATCTTTTTTTTTTATAAGGGATTTTTTGAAAATTTTAAATTTCATAGGGGTAAATTGTATTTAACCATATTTTTAAATATCTTACAATATACTTCCTTTTTCTCTTAAAAAAAAAATAAATCTTCTTTAAGTTAGCATTCAAAGCTGGAAAAGAAAAGGAAAAATAAAAATTGTGCTTTGCATTGTGGAGAATTCCTCCGGTATTAGTTGACTCTGCCATTATAAAAAGCAGCACGCTTTTTGAGCAGCTTCACCAAATAAAGTGCGACTTCTCAAGAATACTTAGGGTTCATATATAGTGTGCAAGGAGCTGAAACTGCCTGGTAATAGCTGCTGTTTAACTCCTAATTTGATTACAACTCTTTATATTAAAAAATATTATGTAAATGATAAAATGTTACGTAATATTTTTAATTTTTTTATTAGAAATAAATATTGTATGATTTTGATTTTGTTGCAGTGACATGAATTTTACTTTAATTGTCGTCTATACCTATACCTATACTAATATAAATAAAAAAGATAATTTTTATTGTGTCAATATTACTTTTAAATTAGTTTTCGAGCTACTTGCTAGATGAAATTCTCCAACGGCCATTGCGAGGGGCAAAGACTGTGCGAATATTAATGACGGTTTGTGAACTACCCGTCGCAAATTTCGTAGTTTGGACCGATTATATTTTATGTATTTTGCGACAAAGATTCCAACGCATTTTAAGGAGGACGATAATTTTGAACATGTTTCATCAATGTAACGGTTAAGGAATGGTCATTTGCGACTGCACTGTCGCAAATGTTCAAGCGTAATTTGGGATGTATTGGCTGTCGAAAATTTCACACGATTTTGCAATCGATTGAATTGTACAACTGTTTGCGACGATAGGTGTGTTAAAAATCAATAGTAATTTTTTTTTAATTTTTCTACTTAATTTAATTGTATTCTTAAATTAGATTACATTATATTTTTAAATTTAATTTTAATTTTTTGTAAAAAATTGAATGGAAGACAATTAAATTAAAAATAGAACGAGTAAATTAAGAAAATGTGCTTTTCGATGAAAAATGTAACAAAATTCAGTACAATTTTATTTTAAAATTAAAAAAATACAAAAACAAATAATCATATTCTAACATGGGCTCCTCCTATTGAAACAGTATTATGCTTCTAGTCAGACATGAACCAACCAACAAGTATAATACACTTATAATATGATTTATTTACAATTTAAGGAGAGTGGTCAATTACATAATAAGTGTATTACACACTACAAAGAATTAATTTATTCTCAATATTATAAATCAATACGGCTAATCTACATTATCTAATATATAGTTCAAACAATTTCTTCCTAAATTCATTAGCAAGTAAATTTTCGTTGCAAAATTCATTACCAAATAGATTTCTTATATTAAATAAAATAGATTAACAACGAGAATTTTACTTATTAATTAGCTCGACGATAATTTTTTTTGGTTGATATTGAAATTATTTTTTTGTACTGCTATGAACAGGTGGAAATTCAGACGCACTTATTACAGTACAAAAAAGTTGACAAAAAAAATAATAAAAAAGAAAAGAAAAGTGAGAATTAAAAAGCATTGACAATATGGAATTATTTTTTACCTAAAAAACTTATCTTGCTTTTTGAGATTTGCATCAAATTGGGAAAATACCCATTCATTAATCCAAGAATTTTTCCAATTAAAGGCCGCCTGAAAACCTGATTAATTTTCCTCTAACATGCAAAATTTACATAATACGCAATCATTATCGATGTGGTGCGGGTTTCTTAAATTATAATAGTGCCCGTTATAACTTAATAACGTAGGTAAGCGTTCCATATGATAATAAATGAGAAATTTGAGTGGCTTATAAGTCCGAAAACCTTCTCTTTCTAACGAAGCGCCTTTTTAGGGCGAAACCGTGAGGCTCATACGAAATCAGAGCGGGCAACACCTTGCGCAACAACAACATAAATCGAGTTGCAAGCCGCCTCACTTAGTAAAATAATGACGAGGTTATCTATGATATTTTGGTCCAGATGAATAAAGTGAGGTTTCATAAATAAGTTTAAAATTATGAGTTCTAGTTTCACCAAAGGGTATTTGTCGCACTTCATATGAGTTTATTGTAATGGATATTCATTTTGATTGTAATATCTATTTATTGTACTGTGAATTTATTGATCGAATTAATATATTTACGAGTTTTTGATATTAATAATGGCGAGGTTATAAACTTGAGACTGATATCCCATGATATGCAGGAATAATTAAGGTTATGAATTATATGTAATTCTATCACATTTGTTTAATTTATATAAATTTGTTTTCTCACTATTAGCTTCAAAATATTCAATGGTATATTAAAATTGTATTAGTTGTATTAAGTGGGGGAAATAATACATTTAGTCTTATAAGTTAGGTACGTTTTATTTTTGATCCCATTCATTATAGGATTAGTATTTTTAATCTCTCAACTTACAAAAATTAACACTTTTGGTCCTCATCTACTTTTTGTCTACAATTTAATGGTGTAGAGTACGTGACTAGCATATGAACGTTAAATATTTTTGGTTAGAGAGAAAATTGATTTGTTTTTCCCAATTAATTGGTAACAATTATTTTCATGATTTGAATAGTACGTCACTTATTGTGTAAAAGTTGTCACCGGCAATAATTAATGATATAAAAATACTGCATAAATTTGTTATTATAAATAATTAGCGACATATGATAGCGAATAATTGTTAGAGTAATTACATTTTGTCATTTGAACTATGCCCATTTGTATACTTTATCATAAAGTTTTTTTTTTTTTGTCAATTTACTATCCTAACTTTATGAAATTTGTACATTGCCATATACGATTGTTATTTTGTTGATTTTCTACTGGAAAAACATCACGTGTTGTGCATATGTGCAAAATACCACATCACATAACTTTTAAATATCACATGTGCACTGCATGTAATTTTTTTTGTTGATAAAAAACTTGATTGAAAGATTATTATAAATGACAATGTGTAAAATTTCGTAAAATTGAGATGGTAAATTGACACAAAAAAAAGTTTAAATTTCGTATAGTATAAAAATAAACATTGAACTTTGATTTAGAGAAAATATTAATATTAAAGGTGGGTTGCAATGGGGAGTGGGTAGTTGTGGCTGTTAGCACAAACGTGTACTCCATTCATATCAATTAGCTGCAAATTCAGCTTTCACCACTATTCATATATATAAAAACTTCTTGTCAGAATTTGGTTTGTCGAATTAAATTAATCATAGAATAAATGTATCACATTTGTCATATAATTGGTTACTTTTTCTACTACATATTAATTACACGATAAGTGTATTACACTAATTATATAATTAATTTAGATTTGATCGGACCAAATTCAGATTAAAATTCCATATATATATATATCAAAATTAAAGCATTATCATAACAATTTGACATGGTACAAAGATTTGGAATATGGACTGCAATTTTAGCTATAATGGTACCAATACTTCATCACTTTATTGCTTACACTTATCAACCCATCCACAATTCTATTTAAGTGGTGTACAAATAGATAACATGAAAATTAATTTGCTTTGGTATGGAAGTCCAACAATTCTTATTATTTTTCCAGGTACATCTCATCCACCTTTCATAAAATTTTATATTTTTTTATATATATTATTTTATTATTTCAGACCTCAATATAAGTAATTTAGTATTTGAGTAAGAGAGCTTCTTCCTACATTAATTTTTTATCATAGATTTTAATTAAATTAATAACTATTAATATTTATTATTTTTTTAAAAAAAGGTCCACATACGTTCGTTTCACCACTTAAACCAAGCTTTGTTGGCTTCTTTTGAAAATGGCAACAATGTAGGTATGGAGAGGAAACCTAAACCTATCGCGTCCTACTCTGTGATAATCACAAGCCTCCCTTCCCCTTCCCCTTCCCCTCCCCCAACCCTGTAAGATTCATGAAAACTACCTTCGTGCCCGACTTGGAGCCCATTTAATCAACTTTGATCTACCGGATCTATTGTCATACATATTGATTAGTCATCTGAACGTACATTACTGAAATTCTAAAAAATTGTGAGCATTATCTCACATACATTAATTTGTAGTAACTTATTATTTTCTTGGATTTTATAACTTAATTCTTTTTAAATACAACATCGAATTATTATTCGAAATTTTGAGGTAATGATAAATTATTAATTGTATAAGAAAAAGAAATTATGGATATATATATATATATTGACGGATAACATAACATCAATAATGCGAAACTATAATTAGTAACAATTCAAAATTACCACTTTTTACATTTATAGTCGCATATGTATATAAGTTGGAAATTTGTGTAAGGCACATTGCAATGGAACGCTTTTACCCTTTGTACACAGTTAGAGAGCTTCTTCCTATCTGCGTTTCCTTCTTCCTTTATTTCTGTTTTTGGGTTGGGAAACAAATAGCACTTTTTTGTGCACGTCCTCGTCCACCAATTACACGATAAGTATAATTATGATTGATAGATACATAATTCAAAAAGTATAATCAAACACATAATATATACAGTTCTATTTACTATAATATTGGTTCGATTTGATTAAATTTGATTTAGATCATAACTTTTCCTAAAAAATTACGAAAAAAGCAGATACAATCTTTACATAAACAAGAAAACAAAGAAGAATTATATTTGTTAAGATATCATTTTTCCGCATCTAACAAGTATTTATGCGCATCTACGAGATGCCATGAGATCGATGTCGTTATGTAAAGAGGCACCCCTTTCCATTAAGATCGATGTTCTAAATTCTCCGAAATTTTCCAATTAAAAATATTCAACGGTCCATATGAATTCAACAATAAAAGTACTAATGGAAGCCGTTCGGGTCTTGTATTCTACTTTATGTATACATGCCACGGGTATAATTACACACAGTATTTATACATATCTAAGGAAACATAGAATACAAGGAGAATATTCGTATAGAATATCGATTTGAACTAGAAACCTGTACTATTATAAATGCCTTTTTTCCAATATATACGTAAAATGATGTCATAAAGTGAAATACTGATATCACCTCGCATAGTTTCATCCTTCTGAACTAATATATATCACCTGAAAGTTGTGAATTATATGAAATTGACTATGCAGTAAGGGCTTTGAGATCCCGAAATTACATAACCAGGGTATACGATCGGAATTAACGACCAATTATTTCACAGACATCCTATCATAGTAAACACGCAAACGAAACGATTAATGTTGTTTTAGTAGAACGGAATTCAAACAGGGATTTGGCCCTGTATTTCTCATCTCCGCAATGGTACATCTTGCCTCACCGAGATAATGGCAGTCCATGATTTTAATTGACCAGAACTTCACTTTAGAAACGCCCGTTAGCTTCAAGTCCTGCCAATGATGGAAAAGATCATGATTGCAGGCACAGCAAGAACAAGAATCATAGTACAATCCAGGTGTCAAACACGTGCATATGGTGGTTATTATCAATGTGAAAAAAGATGTATTGTTTCCGAGTTCTGACCCTAAGTTTCTTGAGGATTTGAATGTGTATGTTTGCCATCTAGTCCGCATGTGAGATAGCAGATGTAAATTTACCATCTTGACAAGCTAGGCAACAAAATCATTTGCAATTACAAGAAACAGCTTGAATTTCCTCATACATGGTATGATCAAACTTCTGTACCTGCATCACCTTGTAATTACCAGATAAATCGACTAACTTTAGAAGGGCACAGATGGTGGTAAGGAAAAACAAGATGGAAATTTATATTCTCATTTTCCTATTGTTTGGGGATGAAATAGTTTCCCAACCTTGTTAGCTGTGGTGGGAGGAAACTAGGATTAAAACAGATTCTTTACCACATTTTAGACAAAATATTAGTTAAAAGATAACAAGCAACAGAATTTCGTTCCATCTTCCACCAATATCCTAGCTGTAGAAACTATACAAGATTGATATCTTTAGAATTGTTTTGTTTCTTCCGCTCAACCTTCCGTACACCGTTGGCAAATCCAGTGTTTTGGTAAAGGGGAACTAGGTGGACGGGAAGATAGAAAAGACACAGAAATTTATTTTTCACTGTTAGTTTGGAAACCGGGATTGCTCATAATTATGAGTAACACTTGAGGCATAACTATATTTACATAAAATCCCTGCTCAGAAAGTGTGTGACTGATCATGTTTCCTATTTCCTCCATACACATACACAAGAAACGAAAACAACTTTGCTTCAAACAAAATGCAAAGTCAAATAGATGAGTAGCTTAAGTTGAACTTCATGTTTCTCAAACTTAAATCTACAATAAATCAAGTCAAGAACAGTTGAAACGAGCTTTTACACAGGGTTAATTCCAGATGAACTAATCGTGACAACGACAATGCGCATATGAGCTGAGTTTTTGCATCAATTCGGATTTGTTCACTTTCAAAAGAACAAAGATCGATCCGTTCTACATATTCCCATCACTATTCTCTTTCAGGCACTCCTATTTCCCTCTCCACCCACAAAAGTCACACACATCTCAAGCATAAATCAAGAGAAACAAAAATGTCAACTTGCACTATCCCCCTCCTAGAGTAGTGCTTTCTATTGTCCGTATGAAATGATACACTATGAACCACTAAACGGAAATATGACAAATCCCACTATGTAGCATGGGACAAGCTCTTATCTACATCTAGTCATATTTCTTATACTTGATTATATTGTAAAATTCTAGCCAACGAATCCAGCCAGACCTGAACCAAACCAATCGCACAAGGGTGATTTGTGCACAGGTCATGAAGAATTACTAATCACATGAGAATTACGGCGTATTAGACTTGCTATGACCAGGTCTACTTAAGAAACTTTCCCAATTATCAGTTACCACTAACAGCAAGAACTGCCAATATTAGCATACATACTGAATCAAGACAATCTTGCAGCACAAAATATTTATCACAAAGAGTGGAAATCGGGAACAATACCTGGACTGCACCTAATCTGGCACTTGCGATCGCAGCGAGCAGTAAGCCTAGCTGATAATTCCCCAAAAAAAAGTAAAAATCAGAAATCACAAGGGCAAAGAAAACCCACCAAAAATCATGAACCAAAAAGGGAAATGAGGAAGAGTAGAGAGTAATTTACGATCAGGTTGGACGCAGGCAGTAGAACAGCCGTCGTAACAGTCGGAAGCGTCGGACTTAACAGAGTCCATATTTGCTGAAATTAACAAAAGAACCATGGTTAACACTATCACCATCTTCTTCTCCATTTCTCCTCAATCCTTCCTTCCTTCAGTTTGCTGCTTCTGTATTTGTCGCAAATGCCTTTTGTAGACATACCCGACGCCGCAAGATTTGACGGCTTTTTGAAAATTTGACTGCATTAACGGGAAACCGCGGCGGACGCCGACAGCCACCAGTTCTGAACATGGTGGGACTGGGGCATTAGGAAAAGGATAATATTAAAAATAAAAATGCTTATTCCTTATTTATATATAAATATTAAAAAAGCAATTTTTTTTTAATTTATTTATTCTTTTAACAGCAAATTTTATTCTCTCCAAAAAATTAAAGTAAATATATTTCTCTTAAAAAAAAAGAAATTAAAGTAAATATATTTCAATTTATTGTTATTTGTATGTTATTATAAATAAAAATAAAAAATATGTTATCTTTCAAAATATTTATTTATTGTGAGAAAAAGAAAATACAATGAGTTTTGCCTTATATTGTGTTTGAAAATACGTATTTGTAGCTAAAATTTTCAAATTTATAATAATAAATCAGTAAAATTTTCCGTCCTGTGTGTAAATATATATTTGTTGTACTTTGATCCTTTATCTTTTGAACAAACGCATTTAATTGAAAATTTTTGCGTAATGGTCGCTCGCAGAAAATACTAATGTAATAAGAATAGAATAAAACGAAATTTTTCACAAGAAAACCACACATTCTCATTTTTCAAACCGGAGTTTGGATAATTATATATCTGATCAAATGATTTGAAACCGTTTAATTTTTATTTTAAATTATTTTTAATACCATATATATACGTAATCATTTGAAATTCTATTCTCAACTAATTCGGACAAATTTAAATCCATTCCCAAAACAAAGTCTTGGAAAGATTCAATATATACAGACCATGTTCTAAGACACAGGCGGTGTTCTGTAAAAACAATATATATATTTATATACACATACCACGTGAAAGAATAAAGTGTAATTTACTTTTTTTGTAATTTAAATTACAAGGGTTAAATTGTATTTTATTTTTTTATAGAGATTTTTTTGTATTTCTTTATTAACACAAGGGATAAATTGTATTTAATCCAATTTACAACAGAAAAATTCAATTCGATCATTGATTGGCTCGCAAGGGACTGCAATGTGTTGTACGGAAAATCTAAAAATTTACATTAAATGTTACATGACTACTATTCTATTAATTTTTTTTGTCCATTTAAATCAGTTTGAAAAAAGGGTTACCTAAATCTAGTTTCTTTGGTTTTTTTTTTTAATAGAAAATCTAATATCATTTACGATTATGGGTATATGTAAAGACCACCTAGAATTTCGGAGCTAGCATGAGAATCCCTTTTGTCTTCTTCTCTTTCCTCCTCCGCGTCCGCCTCCTTTTCAGCGGCATGTCGACGGCCACTTGATGCTCTTGATTTTCCGGCATCAGCTGGGACACCTTCTTCAATTCCTTGCCTTTTCCCCATAACACAACGTATAGTCCGCCCACGATCAGTATGGCCCCCAGCACCCTGCACCAACCATTATATTTATCGTGTAATTGATTCACATCTGAATAGTCTCGATCCAAACTAGAATGACCCAATTTGACTCCATACATTAAAAGACGAAATTATACTTTTAGTCCCATAGAATATAATGAAGTTACACACTTTTAACATTTTACTTTAGGAGATTTTCAAAATGGTATCAAAATTTAAAAAAATTAACACATTTAATCTTATATTTTATCGGTTTTCAAAGTAGTTCTAAAATTAGAAAAAACTCGACACATTTATTCCCATAAATCCTGTAAATTAAGCAGAATGCTTAATGTATTGAATTTTCTCAATTTTAAAAACTTTTTGAAAATTTTGTAATATAAGGGACTAAAAATTTTGAACCCTCTACATATTTTGAACTCGGACTAAAAGTGTAATTTTGGCAAGAAAGTAGTGATTGATACTTGGATTTAACATACATTCCAAGATGAAGCTTCTCTTCCAAGAACAAAGATCCAGCAATGGCCACAATGACAAGCATCAGCGGGTTGAATATCGACACGAACAGCGGCCCTCTCATCCGCACACACCAGGCTACCAGGGTAAACATCAGTCCTGACCCGACAACCCCCTGTCCAAATTTCAGCAAAGAAATCAGATCAACACTAAATTACCTCGTACGAACTATAAGTCTGATGATCACATGCATGCATGGATAAAGAATGTAATAAAGACACTATATATCAAAATAATTTATAACACCTACAGCAACAGCTACTGTAAGAAGCCTTATATCCCACCCAAGAATCCAGTTGCTCCAATCCCTCTCCATGCAAAGAGCAAACGCGACGCTCTGAAGCGATCCCCACACCGTCATCATGGCCGTGATGGAATAAGGGCACGGGTAGTGCTCCGAGGCCTTAGCCTGCTCAAAAAGAGATTAAAACCATGTATCGTTTTCTCCATGTTTGGAAATCAAACTATGAATGTAAGAAAAACGTTTGTTTATCAGACACCTGAACGATCAGCCAGAGTGAGTAGCAGACACAACTAGCCAGGGCTAGAAAGGCACCCAAAACGAGGTTATGACCGGGCACGTGGCTCTGCTCAGCTTGATGATGTGTCTTGGTCATTTCGAGGAGGTTTATGTTTGTGTTCCAAAGATTGAGCTCTGGGCCTTTGTATAATGTGAGGAGCATCGCTCCGCCTATGCCCATTATGGTACCAAGAACCTTTGCTTTACCTGCCGATGTGTTGAAGCCCAGTCGTTCTAACCTGAATTATTAATGTATATGTAAGAAAGTTTGAGAAAATTAATGAAAAATGATGATGATGATGAGACAAAGATTTTAATATTGTAATTGCATGCCTTAAGCAAATGGCAACGAGGAATGTAATGGCTGGAATGAGATTGGTCATGGCAGAGGCAAAAGTTGCAGAAGTGAGAGAGAGGCTCTTCAAGTATAGGTTTTGGCCCAGTGATCCCCTGTAAATTTGATCAGGAAGAACTGGTTTAGTACACAAAAAGCCCTTGAAATTAGAGAAACAATCCAAATATTAATTATCATGGATTAAAATTAAACTTATAGGAAAAAAGGAGATTATATTTTTAATCTCATATAATAGAGAATTCAACACTTTTTGTTCTTTACTTTACATTAATTTTTAAAATGGTTCCAAGGAAATCTCATCCCGTGAAGTAGAGAACTAAATTTTTTCAATTTTTTGGACCAATTTGGAAATTCTGTGAAGATAGAGACCGAATGTGTCTAATTTTTTTTTTAATTTTGAAAATTGCGTAAAATATATGACTAAATGTAATAAACTCGCCATTCTATGGGACTAAAAATATAATTTTGTCAGAATTAAAATTATACGTATTTATATTTGATAGAAATTTATATTTGTATGTGTAACCCATGAAATAAATAAATACCCTAAACTTGAAATTTAGTTTTCAAGTTAAAAAATTCGAAATTCCTGATGAAATCAACAAATTCTTGCATTATAAATTGAGGAAATTATACAAAAACTCCATCCCAAAAATTATTTTTTTATATTCAAATAATTTCATAAATTTTCTTTTCTCTATCTACAGAAGTTTCCAAAAGTTGTTTTTTTGCAGACATATATACTAAAGGTGAATTTCTCATTTAATTTCAAACAATCAACAAATGAATCACTTCAAGAAAATATGTCAAATTAAATAGGGCAAAAGACAATTTTCGTCCCACAGCTATAGGCCATTTTCGTTTTAATCCCGTAAGTATCTAGGGTTTCAATTTGGTCCCGTAAAACTGAAAAATTCGCAATTTTAGTCCAAATTTCGCCGGAAAATTTTGTGGGTCGCCGGAAAAAGTCACATGCGATGCATGTGACTTTTAAAATTGGGGGCTCGATCTTGATTGGCTGGAGAAGCTGATGTGGCGCATATGTGGCGCATACGTGGAAATTAAAAAAAAAAAACGACGAAAATCGAGCTCGCGACCGTCGGCAAAGGCGGAGGATGGCTTTCGTCAAATCTTTGCACAGAGGTGACGAGCAGGTGGTTCGTTCGGACGAAGGAGAATACGCCGGCGGAAGGTGCAGTCGCGGCGGACGATGATTGAGATCTTCAAAACGATGGATCTTTGCACCTAGTTGATGAAAATGGATGAGACTAGTCCCATTAAAACCGCAGTGAGGAGACGAATCCAATGGTACCAATCCGCGATCGTGGGTCGTCCTGTCGCCGGCGAATCGACAGTAATTGTCCGCGGCGGTCAATTTCAAAGCCCAGTCGCTGTCGTGGTGGGATCTCAAAATTGGTTGAGGGGTTTTGTTCTCCTTGATGTGGGGAATCGAATGGTATATGTGGTGGCCAGAAATTCCAAGTAACGGCGGCGGAATTGAAGAGAGAAGGTGGCGGCGACTGGCGGGCGATTTTTAATCCACATCAGTCGTTTTTTTTTTTTTTTAATTTTCACATATGCGCCACATCAGCTTCTCCAGCCAATCAGGATCGAGCCCCCAATTTTAAAAGTCACATGCATCGCATGTGACCTTTTCCGACGACCCACAAAATTTTTCGGCGAAATTTGGACTGAAATTGCGAATTTTTCAGTTTTACGGGATCAAATTGAAACCCTAGATACTTACGGGACTAAAACGAAAATGGCACCTCAATATAATTTTATATATTTCAAATTTCTTTAACTAATTTCTTAATTAAGATGAAGCCAAGCAAGATGGAGCCAAGAAAAAATTAATAAAATAAAAGTAACTATAATTAATATTTAATGGTAGATATATATATATATATGTGTGTGTGTGTGTGTGTGAGATTGTAAGAGTCACCTGTCGATCGTCACCAAAACTGCAGTTACAAAGGTACAATTTACACGGCAATAATTAAATTCCAACCACATTTCACACACTTAGCCAAATTTTTGTGGATCAACACTCTTCATCTTCAAAAGGGTCACTTTTCTATATACGAATCTGTATGTAAAGCTTTTGAGGGGTGGGGGGGGGGGGGGGGGGGGGGGGGGGGGGTACGTAGAGAACTTACCCGAACAAACCACAAAGAAAGCCATAGAACCCTATCTTCCATGTCAACTTGGGCCTCTTTTTCCTAAACCATCAAACAAAAAGCATTCAAGAAAAGTTAATTCTATTTTGAACAGGTTTCATTTCATTTAAAATATACAAGAATCGTACGGAAAGCCGATTCTTGAATTTTCTTGCATGCAAATTAGAGAAAAAAGGGGGGGAAATTAAAACTCAACCTTTCGACAAAAAATGCAATAGGAAGAATAAAAGCAGCACCAAACATAAATCTGTAGCCCACCAAGATGGGGAGACGCATGCCGTCATTTGCAGCAAGTTTATATCCGACATTGACGACTGCGATTATGGCTTTAACCATTACCATAATCAGAGTCGGCTTCAGCCCGTGTAGATTATTGCAAATCTTTGCCCCTGCATCCATCTTTCTTTCTTCAATCTCTCTCCTCAAGACTCAGAGAGATAGAGAGAGAGTATGAAGAAGAAGAAGAAGAAGGAATTAATAATATCTTTCTTCAATCTCTCTCCCCTCAAGACTCTGATCAATCTTTAACAGAAGACACTGCGCGATCTGTGTCTGCTTTAATTATAGTCAAGAACAGAAGAATTATTCTAGAGAGAGAAGACAGTGAAGAATCAGTAGTAATTGTATGTTGCCTCAGTCTCTCCGCAAGACTGACTGATCTGCAGACAGTTCTGCATGCGTGTCTGTGTCTGTGTTCTGTGTCTTCTTTAAATACAGAGAAGAAGGGAAGAATTAATCTAGAGAGAGAGAGTGAGAGAAGAAGAAGAAAACAAGAAGGTGTATATCTAGCGTAAGTTGTTGCTTGTCATTCAAGAATAGGGATCGGGAGGGGTTTTTTCATATGAACAGGAAAAGTTCAAAGTAGGTATATACACATGCATGTATTAATAGAGAGAGAGAGAGAGAGGGATTTTGTGCTGGTCTAGTGCCGCTCTTGTTCCTCAATCTTGAAAAACAACATTTATAGAGAGAGAGAGAGAGTATTCTTGCAAAATCTGAGAGAGAGAGTGTCTGCGTGTATTCTTGCAAAGTTAGAGAGAGAGAGAAAGGCAATGTTTGGATTCATGTTTTTAATATTTTAATATTAACTTCATAATATATATATATAGTAAAAACATAATAATACGATTATGGATATTGAATAATTTATCCATATCTTATTATAATATATAGTACGTAATTCTCAACAATTCTAACTTAATTGTACATAACTATTGATAGTATTAAATTTTGTAAAAAATATTATTTGATAAAAATAAAAATAAAAATTAAAAGTTACCCGTTGACTCTTTTTTTTTTTATATATATTTGATGTGGGATTAAGAAGAAGTGCTAGGAAAATATAAAAAATGCCCTTCATTAAGGCCGTTTTAGTCATTTAAGCAAGGATCCGCGCATTTTCCATCGGTTGGATCGAAAGGACCGGACCCGGGTCTGTCTGCCCTTAAAGACCCGGACAATTGTAGCCGTCCAATTATGGACGCCGGCCAGTAGGATGTGACCACGTGGCTGGTCAATGCTACCTTGTTGTACCCTATATATAGACCCAAAACGCCGCAATTAAAGGTAACTGTTCTACATTTATTGAGATCGAACCTTGTGATCGCACACTTTTCTCTCGATCAACCTAACTTGAGTGTCGGAGGGTCATTGTCGAGGACGTGACCGACGAGCTCATTGTTCTTGTCTTATTCTCAGGGAACTCAAAATCTGATCTCGGAGGAGTTAGCTATCTGTGACGAGTTCGTGTCTCGAGATCGTTGAATTCGAGCCGGATCAATATTTTTTGTGTAGGAAATAGTTCTGCTTTTTTTTTTTTCTTTCTTTTTATTTGGTAAATTTGCATAATCCTAAAATATTTTTAAATACTCACTAATTAACCTTTTTCATTAAAATCTTGATAATAAATTAAAATTCCTCATTATAAATAGTAATTATTTCAAACAATGTGAACCTTAGAATTGCGTACGTCGTTTGAGTCCTAATGAAACTTATGACGTTAGCACTTGCATACATATGAGGTCAAAATTGTTGACCTTAGTTGGTATTAATTGTGTAAGATTTCTGTGAACCAAAACCCTAAATCATGTGATTTTTTTAAAAAAATTGTCCCTTGATTTCAACACATTTTCTTGATGATTGACAGATCTTCTGTTGGAAATAAATTTTAAAATTTTCATATTTTTTAAAATACTGTCATTATTTTATTATTTCATAATTTTCAATAATGACCCATTATGTTGCGAGTTGATTATCGTATTCATTATATGATCATTGGACTTTTAATATTTATTTTATGACCCGTCACTAGAAAAAATATAATTTTTCACTATGGTTAATAACCATGATAATAAAAGGTTATAGTGGATACTTATTAATCACGATTGCTCAATAGCCATTGGCATTATTTCTACAAACAAGGCCAGAACATTTACTATAGTTAAAAAATTATAACAAATATTTTGATCATAAAAAAATCTATGGTGATTGTTGGTCAAAAGTTAGTTTTTGTATCGATTTTGTTTGATTATAGTAGATAGTATTGTTCTATTATGATATTTAAGTCCTAGTAATTTATAGCATGGGGAATAATTATTTTTTTTTTCTGTAGTGCCTCTTATCGCGATTTATGATTTGATTTGTAATCATATTTATTTTCAATTTATAATATGATTTAATAGGGCCATTATTTCATATATATATATATATATGTCATATATTTTAATCTATATAAAGAGGTCATTTGAGGTGTTTGGAAAAGTAAGACGACTAGATACTTTATTCTTATTCTTACAAGTATTTGAGTATTTTGGTAATGTGACTGTTGATTGATTGGTCTCTTTATGGTTGTGCATATGGGATGAGACATTGTTGAAAACTAATATGATTCTACCGCGAAGTTATGGTTACCCATTAATACTTACACGTAAGGAGACAAGAATGATTTTGGGACAACGACAAATATCCATATGTGCAACTATTCTAATTATCAAGATTTGTGACATTACTATATGAATTCTGATAATTTATTGTATTGATATTTATATTTGAGAGAATATAAATACGAATGACACAATATCCACAATACTTTCTGCTGGCATCGAGCTCATATGATGTGAAAAATAATAGGATAAAGCTTATACCTAGTAAACATTTGTAAGAATTTTAGGGATATCTGAACATCCACTAACCAATTTTCGATTTTCTTAAAATCTGCTCTCTAGCACTCTTTTCGATATTTTTGACATTCTCTACACGATATTAAGCTTGTTACGTTTATGTTTTTATTTAAATTATCTTATTTTACTCTTTAAAATACCTTATTAATTTAAATATCAAAATCCATAAAAAAATCCTTCGATCTGTATGGTACTACGTACGAATGGGATTCCATAACCAATAGAAATGTGATGGTTCACCAATTATCCTCTTTTCAATTATAAAAGAATAATATGAATTCCATAAATATAAAATGGATTATTATAAACTCAAAACATACAATTAAAATAAAATAAAATGAAATGAAACTTTGGAATTAGAGAGCATAAGTAGAAAATTAAGGAGTAAAAGATAAAGGCCGAAAATAGGTATGGAAAAACTGACGGCCGTGCATCTCATGATCGAACCATTCAATCACGAGATGATAAAGCTCCGCCACACAATTTCCATCCGGAACTTTTATCTTTTTCTTTTTTTTCAGAATTAATTAATTTATTGAACCCATTCTTTTTAATTTATTACGTATTTTCTTTTTTTAAATAAAGAAGGATTAATCCAACATAGACCTTATTTGAAAATGATGAATTATATTTTCTCCAAAAATAATATTATAAAATTACACTTACACACCATTCGAGAGTTCATTGTTTATGTATACCCGACTCCCTTACACTAGGGTTTGAATGAAAAATGTCAATATTAAAAAAAGATTATAATAAATATTTAATTTTATCCATTATTTAATTTTATGTAATAATTTTTTACTAATAAGGCGAAAAATATAATAATATTAACATCACTTTATATATATAGATATATAAATATATAACATTTATTTCTTTATTGGATGGCTAACATTTGTCCCAAAATCTGTCCCAAATTGGAAAGGTTTTGGGACGACGTCAGACGGATTTGGGACGAAAAGTTTGCTCTAGTACTCACTGTCCCAAAATAACAAGGTCATCCCAAAAAGGAACAAAAAATAGTAACTGTTTGAAACCATCCCAAATGTTGCTAATTTTAAATTTTAATATTTTTGTTTTGAAAATAGAATTGTGAATTATACATTGAATTTAAATTATTTTGGCTAATTTTAATTTCTTTCTTATAAAAATATTGTCTTCAATCATAATTTTAATACAGTAAAATTTCCTCTAACAAAAAATATAAAAATAAAAAAAGAAAATTATTTCTTTAAAGGTTAACTAAAAAAAGGGATGATATTCGGGATGACACTCTGTCCCAAATAAAAAAGAAAATACGTTCGAAACGCCGTCCCAAAAATTGTTCAAAAAATACTACGTCCGATTTAAAAGTTAAGTCCCAAACCATCTGTAAGTATGTTCCAAATTTATATTTTACTTATTCAACTCAAATAAAAAAAGAAAATATGTCCCACAAGTTATTCTAGACACCATCCCAAACCATCCATGAGGCTGTCCCAAATTTGTAGTTCAATTATTCGTACTTTGGGTGGATTTTGGAACGGTTTTTATAGCTTGTCCCAAATTTCATCCTAAATTGTAGGACAACTTCAACAAATTGTCCCAAAATCATCCGAAATATTTTTCGACGAGTGTTTTCAGATGGATATTGTGGCGTCCCAAACCTAATAAGATTTTTTCTTTTTGTAGTGAGTATAAAAATATATATGAGAACATTAAATGGGGGGCAAAACTGAAAAATTATGTCAGTTTCTTTTGTTGAAATTATCAGTTTTTGTCTAAATCTTGACGAAAGGGGGTTATGTAAAAAAAAAAAAAAGAATTTCTGAAAAAGTGTAAGTCCAATTTCAAAACTTCTTTTGAAAAAATTAGGACCTTCATAAGACATGCAAGTTAGGTAAACATGGAGAATCCCAACATTGAATTGGACTATGTGTAGCTAAATTTGTCTTTGATTTAAAACTTTATTAATAATTAAGAAAGAAATGATTTTCCGTCTCTAAATTTGTCTCTAGATTTCTTTTTAAGGTTTTTAGACTTTATCTTTTTTGCAGTAAATAATGAAAATTACTATTACAACAAAGCAAGATATAGTTAGTAGTTATCCAAATTCAAAAATTGATGCGATCAACATTATTTTTCTTTTATATATATAAGTCAAAATCGAATACTTTACAACTTAAATACTCATAGTATTGAACAAATACGACGTCCACACTATATATGTTAAAGTACAAAAATACACTTCGATCTTAAAAGACTTAGCTGTTTCCAAACAAAGATAGGTCGATTACTAGTCTAACCCAATGATGTCACCATTGTGATTAGCTGTTCGAGTTATTGAGAATCCACGGCTAACAATGAAGAATATAAATTGACGTAACGTATTAAATGACCACCAACTATCAGTATCCCTCACCCCACCATTCTCGGAGAAAAATTGTATTTTGGTCTCATAAGATAAATGGTGTTACATTTTTTATCTCACACCTCATGAGTTACTATATTTGGTCTCATGTGTTACATTTTGATCATTTTTTTTAATTATACACCAATCACAACATAAGTGTATTACATTAGTCATATAATTAGTTCAAATTTGACCAAACACGACCTAGGTTAGAATTTTCCAATAGGGAATTAATGCTGGTTTTTTTTGTTCTTTCAACTTGAAAGTTAATTGATTCTTGTATTTTTTATAAATTAGTTCTGTAATACTCTCATTATTAAATTGGGCACATGAGAAATTTAGTAACTTCAAATGGGTGAAATGCATTTTGCCCCATTTGTTATTTTTAATGTTAAAAAAATTCCCCTATAATAAAATAATTGCAAAAAATCCCTTATGATACAAAAAATGTAGAATAAAACCCCTCTTGGATAAAAGTGTTAGGAAATGGATCGGGTTAAGATGGATAACAGGTGGAATATGAAGGCGATAAAAGACACACGAATTTGTTAACCCAGTTTGGATATAAATCCTACGTCTGGGGGCGATACCAAGCCAGGAGAAAACACTCAAAGAGGAGGAAAATTGAGGAGTACAACACACACACACTTGTATGCAAGTCTTCACCACACGTGAAAAACAACACTCACCCTCGTCTCAACTCTTTCTTTTCTCTCTACTCTATTCTACTCTGCTCTGCAAAACAATGCTAATAAGAGTAGAATATATATAGCCATGACTTATCCTTTTTCCAACTCAACTTGGGATTTCTAAGTTGAATCGGGTTATCCTTCTCCAACTCAACTTTGAATCGGGTTATCCTTCTCCAACTCAACTT
>NC_026154.1:14668577-14672710 GCF_000512975.1 Sesamum indicum
GAATTATTTTCCGGTTTTGATCATCCCAGAATCTATACCCAAATTCGTCAGTCCCATACCCAATGAATGTACATTTAATCGACTTAGCATCCAGCTTAGTCCGATCATCGTTCAAAATATAGGCTGAACAACCAAACGTACGTAAGAAAGAAAGATCCACTTTCTTACCACTCCATACCTCTTCTGGTATCCTGTTGTTCAACGGGACAGAAGGCCCTCGATTGATCAAGAAAGCAGCCGTGTTGACTGCATCTGCCCAAAACATCTTTGGTAGTCCGCTCTTCAATCGCATGCATCTCGCACGCTCATTCAGTGTTCTGTTCATCCTCTCAGCAACGCCATTTTGCTGAGGTGTCCCCGGGATTGTTTTCTGCATTCGGATTCCATGGTCGGCGCAGTAATTCTTGATACCTTCACTGTTGTACTCGCCACCGTTATCCGATCTGAGACATTTCACTTGTAGACCTGTCTCATTTTCCACTAGTGCCCTCCATCTCCTGAATGTATCAAAGGCATCAGATTTTCTTTTTAAGAAATACACCCATACCTTTCTAGTGGAGTCATCGACGAATGTCATGTAGTACGTTGATCCACCAAGAGATGACACTGGTGCTGGCCCCCACAAATCGGTGTGAACAAGCTCCAACTTTTCTTTCCTCGGAGTTCTTCCTGTGGTCAAGAAGCTCACCCGCTTCTGCTTTCCGAACACGCAGTGTTCACAATGACCCACCTCCACCGATTTTAACTCGGGCAACCGTCCTTTCGACTTCAGCACGTTCATTCCTTTCTCGCTCATGTGGCCCAAGCGATTGTGCCACAGGTTAGCCTGCGATACAGTTCCTGCAAAGGGGATGTTTGAACTGGATCCTCCCGCCATGTAGAGCGTTCCCGACTTTAGTCCTCGAGCCAAAGTCATTGCTCCCCGACTGATCTTCCACTTCGCGTCTCCAAACGTCGTGTGGAATCCATCACTATCCAGCTGTCCGACTGAGATCAAGTTCCTTTTCAGTCCTGGTATGTGTCTCACATCATGTAGGGTCCAGCATGACCCATTCGTTGATTTGATCCGCACATCTCCCTTTCCTACAATCTTGAGGGGTTTGTTATCTGCAAGATAAACTAAGCCAAAATCACCTGAGGTGTATGGCTCCATGATGTCTTTGTTGCTGCATGAGTGGAATGAGGCCCCTGAATCCACAACCCAATCATCGGAAGAACTGCTCACACTCAACAAGAGTGCATCCGTGATCTCCTCCGTCGCGGCATTCGCTGTTCGGCCCTCCTTTTCCTTCTTTGGCGCCCGACATTCGCTTTTCATGTGTCCGGGCTTCTCGCAGTTCCAGCACACCATCTCCTTCTTGCCCTTGTTCTTCCCCCTGGACCTTGACCTTGACCTTCCACGGTATTTACCCCGTGTGTCAGGTCTCCCTCTGGACTCTGTATGTAGCGCAGAGCCAGATGATCCACCCGTTTGCTTTCTACGGGTTTCCTCGTTCAACATCATGTCTCTGATGTTGTCGAACTTCATCTTCTCCTTCCCAGACGAAGTGCTCACTGAAGTAACAACCACATCCCAACTGTCAGGTAAAGATGAAAGCAAAATTAACGCTTTTACCTCATCGTCAAACACGATATCCACAGACGCCAGCTGTGTCGTGAGTTGGTTGAAGTCATTGAGGTGATCGGCCACCGACTTCCTCTCCTCCATCTGCAACCTGAATAGTTTTTTCATCAGCATAACCTTGTTCATTGCTGAGGGTTTCTCGTACATATCGGCAAGAGTCTGTAGAACTTCCTTCGTGCTCTTTGCTCCCTTCACATGATAGGCGACATTCCGAGAGAGCGACAGGATTATTGCGCTCATCGCCTTTCGATCGAGCACCTTCCATTCTTCATCACTCGTCTTCTCGGACTTCTCTGCAAGTGGTTCGTACAGGTCCTTCCCGTACAGGTAGGCCTCCATCTGCATACGCCAAAACCCAAAGTCGGAACCATTGAACCGTTCGACTGGAAACTTTCCCTCCATCTTAACTCCTTGAACCAGGCTCTTGATACCAGTTGTTAGGAAATGGATCGGGTTAAGATGGATAACAGGTGGAATATGAAGGCGATAAAAGACACACGAATTTGTTAACCCAGTTTGGATATAAATCCTACGTCTGGGGGCGATACCAAGCCAGGAGAAAACACTCAAAGAGGAGGAAAATTGAGGAGTACAACACACACACACTTGTATGCAAGTCTTCACCACACGTGAAAGACAACACTCACCCTCGTCTCAACTCTTTCTTTTCTCTCTACTCTATTCTACTTTGCTCTATGAAACAATGCTAATAAGAGTAGTATATATAGCCATGACTTATCCTTTTTCCAACTCAACTTGGGAATTCTAAGTTGAATCAGGTTATCCTTTTCTTCTTCAAATCAATCTTCACAACTTAACAAAAAGTGGCGTAGACGTGCCTGTTATGCAACTATTTTACCTCATTTTGTCTATTAAATGAAATAATTGCCCCCTTATTTAATACAATATTTATTAATAGTTTTATATGTATAATAAATATTATTTATTTTATATTTTAAATATTTGTACATATGAAACAAATATAAGTGGGTGCAGCATTCAAATGGACGACGGAGTTGCGGCGGCGGTGTAAGGGATTTGTTTGTTGAAATTGGTTGGGGGTGGGGCAAAGTTGGTGGGCAGGGGTCTTAGGTGGTCGTTTTGCTGAAACTATTTGGGTTGGTTGGGGGAGGGGGGAAGAAGATGGCACTGGGGGCGAAGAGGGGGAGGCAAAGGTGGTAAGGTGGACGCCGAAGTAGGGGGGAGATGGGGGTGGTGGCTGGAGCCAAGGGGGAGTATTGGTTGTGGAAGGGGAGAAGGTGGATTTGCTTGGCTGCCAGTGTCCTCCGCCGAAGGTGGGGGTGGGGATGTATATTCTATTAAATATATATTTATATATTATTATTGAATATATATTTACTTATAAATATATAATTTGATAAGACAAAAAATATAAATTGCTATCAATAGAATCTGACCATTGATTTTTTAATCATGTAAAATCTAACTGTTTATAAATAAAGGTATAAATGTAATTATTTAACTAAAAATTTGAAAAAAAATAATAAATCGGAGTGTGTACCACATTTTTATATATAAGGGGATTGATTGCTATATTTTTTAAATTACGAGATCTTATGCTATTATTTTTTTATTATAAAAGTTGTTTTTTTTTAACATTAAGAATAACAGGGGGGTAAATGCTTTGAACCCAACTTCAAATTATTGAAGAAATAGTGCCTCTGCAATACTCTCGTCTTTCAAGAACACACAGTAAAAATATAGGAACATCAACCTGGGAAAAAACAAGTCTCTCGTACCGTGGATATGAACATAAACAAACGTTTGTCCAGGGCAGGACAGAAAACAGAGACATGGACTAAGTTTCACACCTTTGACAGACACATGGATTCGACGTTCTTGAAGGCATTAATAACCTTAGAAGCATTTATGATGAACGATGGCAGGGCCGGACTCCTCGTACTCGGATTTGGTTATCCACATCTGCAGCATGTTCATGTAATGAATGGGTCAATCATATCGTCGAGGTTTTCAGTTGAAACATAGAGAAAGACTAAATTCTTTGAAGCAAATTGTGTGATCATTGTAGTTTTACCTGCTGAAATGTGCTAAGAGAAGCTAGAATTGATCCCCCGATCCAAACGCTGTATTTTCGTTCCGGAGGCGCCACCACCTTGATCTTCATGCTGGTCGGAGCGAGTGCGTTGATTTCCTTCCCCATACGGTCGGCGATTCCAGGGAACATGGTGGATCCCCCGCTCAGCACAATGTTAGAGTAGAGATCCTTCCTGATATCAACGTCGCTCTTCATGATTGAACTATAGATCGTTTTGTGGACTCCGGGTAATTCCATTCCGAGGAACGATGGCTGGAACAAGACCTCCGCACAACGGAACCTCTCCGACCCAATGGTGATGACCTGTCCGTCTGGCAACTCGTAGCTCTTCTCCAGGGTGGAGCTGCTCCTAGCGATCTCCATCTCCTGCTCATAGTCGAGGGCTACGTAACCGAGCTTCTCCTTCAAGTCACGCACAATTTCTCGCTCCGC
>NC_026154.1:14672720-14710168 GCF_000512975.1 Sesamum indicum
TAGATACTCCGTCAGATCACGTCCAGCGAGGTCCAATCGGAGGATGGCATGGGGAAGGGCGTATCCTTCATAAATTGGCACCGTGTGGCTTACACCGTCGCCAGAGTCCAAGACGATCCATTTATAAAAGCAAGAAAGCATAGCCAAGAATATATTACGCAAACGAACAATTTACCCCTCATGAAGAAAAAAATCAACAATTTGCCTCCCTATCTATTTTAAAATAGAACAATTTACCACCTATCTAAGTGATAAATTGTTTCGTCTAGAAAAACACCGATAATGTTTTACTTCCTTATTTTTTTTTAATTTTTTGTGCATAGGGGTGTTATGCACACACCCAATATCGCGGGGGCTGCTTGTATTTTTTTTTTATAAAGGGACGGAAGGAAATAAAGCTTAGTTGGAACACAAACCTGTTGTCCGACCACTAGCATAAAGAGACAACACGGCCTGGATGTTAACATACATCGCAGGGACACTAAAGTTTTCAAACATGATTTGTGTCATCTTCTCACGGTTAGCCTTTGGGTTCAGTGGCGCTTCGGTGAGTAGAACAGGGTGGTCTTCGGGCGCAACACGGAGCTCGTTGTAGAATGTGTGGTGCCAAATCTTCTCCATGTCGTCCCAATTGTTGACAATTCAATGGGGTATTTGATGACGAGCATGCCTCTTTTCGACTGAGCTTCATCGCCAATGTAGGCGTCCTTCTGGCCCATCCCAACCATCACGCCAGTGTATTTGGGTACACCTATGACACTGGGAAACACAGCCCTTGGAGCATCGTCCCCTGCAAATCCAGCCTGCATTGGAATAACAGAGGACAAGGGACAGCAGAAGTTGAGGTTTATGTTTTGTCTTGTCTTGGTGAGGGACAAACTTCAATGGTGAACACAAACCTTAACCATTCCAGTTCCATTGTCGCAGACAATCGGCTGTATATCCTCGACATCAGCCATTTCTAGCAACACAGAACAACAAGAAAGGGTGACTCAGAGCCGCCAACACAAACGTACGACTTTCAGACCAGTGAAAAATAACATTAATCTTGACTAACTTAGACGTACAGCCAGATATCTGCTCAAAAGATTTACAGAAATTACACAGTATGCTAACAGAATACATAAAGGGAACAAACTATATATACATACTCGCAGATAGTTGGACTTTACAATCACTTAAGATTTACAGACATTATTCCGAGAAAAATTCGATCTAGTCAAGCGAAAAGCAACTCAATCTTCAGTCCGGTATCATTAAAACACAGACACTGCCCTAATCATATATAGATGTGTAACTATAAACAGAAAAACACATAAAATTAAGAACATACACAACGCAAAATTTTCTTACAAGAGAAAATAAAAAAACCCCCAAATTAAAACACAAAAACATTCGTTATCAACTCGAAACGTACAAATAAACAAACCCCAATTTCGATCGAAGTAAAGAATCCTTCAAACTCAAGAATCAACCATGGAGACAGGTACGAAAACGAGTGTAAACAACGTTCGGACTTCGATCGACTTAGAAACACGCACATATCATCACGAGCTACATGTGATCACCAAAAGCTAACGTTATTATTACCAGAAAGCAACATGAAAGAGTTGGTAAGAGTACCCGTTGATGGTGAGAGAAAGGGGAGAGTAATTTGTTTGGCAGTTCTGTTGGTATGGACACTGAAGACGAATAGGGTAGTACGGAAACTCTGAATGGGTATGGTAAGAACATTCAGTGAGTAGAAAATCTGCAACTGGAAACCATATCATAATATTTTTTCCATGTTCCTCCGCTGTCAATTTTGAGAACTCACAGAGTAGTTAACGAAAAATTATTACTCGAATTAGATTTGATTGAATCAAATAAATTAAAATTTGCTATGTCATCAAACATTATTTTTAAATGGTACATCCATTACATAATAAATATAGTACACGTACCATATAATTCATTTAAGTTTACACGAGTTAGATCCAAACTAAAATTTCCATAGACCACATCCGCCCTCTGAAATTCCAGTTCGGACAAACCTAACTCTTTTTCGTTATAATTTAGACAAAAAGTCCTGATGTTAGAAAAAATATTACATACCTCTCTTTTAATATTCTCATGTAATAATTTTATACTTATACGGATAATAAAAATTACTAATGTTGACCTTACTTTATACATATATTGCATTTATCCCGTTATAAGCATAAAAATATATATAAAAAATTAAATAAGAGGCAAAAATATTTATTATTGATGTTAATATTTTTCTTTCAAATCTTGACTGAAGGTGATCAACTGTAAATGAAAAAATTAGAAAGGGTGTAAGTGTAATTTTTTTTCTTTAAAAAAGTGTAATTTCACATTTTAGATGGGGTGTAAGTGTAATTAATCACATTTATTAAGATAAATTACAATGATTATTTTTAGATTTGACATAATTACAGTCTAACAATTAATTCAATTCATTAATCTCCATTATATTTTTATCCATTTTTTTATGAATTAACCAAAATGCATTTCTGAATTATGGTCAAACTTGTTTTTTGAAATTTTCTTAAACTTTTTTTATGGATTAAGTAGATAATATTTTTATACTCTTTAAAAAAAAAAATTCATCCACCTTGTTTGATCTTTTTATAATTTTTAAAAAAAGACTACAACAAGAGTAAAATTGTTATTTCAAATCTGTATTCAAGAATTATATATGATTTCTTCAAACATCATAAAGACATTTATAATTATTCAAATAACGAGAGTGTATTCGAAATTATGCTATTAGGTAATTATAATCTATACTAATATAAAAAAACCTTTTTATCGTACCAACTTTTGAATACTCAAATTTATCTTTTAACTCATTTTGTATCTTAAAAAAGATTTGGTCATAATAGTAATTTCTATATTTTCAATAATATCATAATTTAATTTTTTTTCTCTCTCAACCCACTACTCCATATTTCTTTCTCATCTCTTCGTTTTTTCCCCTTACAAACTTCTAAATTTTAATAAATCAATAATTATAATTTTTTTCCTCACAATCTTTCATATTTTCGATAAATCCATAACTATAATTTATTTATTTTTTTCTCACCTTACCCCACGTTTCTTTCTTTTCACAATTTTTTTTCTTTATCTCCCCACCTCACACAACATTTGCATCTTTTCATGTTTTGTTTTCATTTCATCTCACATTATGGTTCTTTTTATATATTTGTAGAGACCGTTTGCAACAACAACTAATTTAACAAAAAAAAAAAAAAGAAAGTCAATAGTCACTCATAGGTCCTCATCACGAAGATCATAATCGCCCATCCATAGGCCGCCGCATTGGCCTTTACTGATATGGAATTAAGAAAAATACGAGGTGTTATTTAAGGATTCAATAAATGATAGTACTTTTATTTCATTAGATGATTGGTTCATGTTTTATTTTTTAAAAATAAATGTATATGACAATTGTTCATATATTTAATACATAAAGCATTTAGTATTTTATGAATCTAACTGTTAATTAATTTTAAATTATATATTAAAAAATAAATTATAAATAAAACACTTATCTACACTCCTATTTATAAGAGTTGGGGTAAGAAAAAAAAAATGAGAAGGCTGTTGAGCATAATTTAGATATGCCTTGGTTCCTTGAGAAGTCCACTTTTTGGGGATGTGGTTGGTCCAATTGTGTGTTATGTTATTTGTATCTCTTGTTGATATGTTTTTCGATTGGCATGTCATTTGAAGTGTGAATGAGTTGTTGATGTGTCGGTTTAGTTGGTTAGGCCAATGACGGTTTGAATTTGAATATTTTTTTTTTTATAATAATCACGCACCCATGTACACATCTAATGTTTGAACATAAGACATTCCATAAGGAAGTATTGTGCTTAAATCATTAGGTTGTTTCGCTTCCCCCTACAAATGGCTTCAAAATTGAACGTGGACTAACTTCTAGGTTTCAGTTGGCATATTATTTTAAGTGTGGAGGTGTTGATGTGTTGGTTGGGCCAAAGACGGCTTGGAGTTATTTTATTATTTTGCACAATCACATACCTAACACACGCACACATCCAAGATTCGAACATGAGACCTCCCATAAAGAAGTCTTGTGCGAACCATTAGGTTATTCTCTCTTCCCCTGAAATGGCTTGAAATTAAACTTGGATTAGCTTGAATCTTGTCAATAAGTTTCAATTGGTGTCTTTGGCCCATCGGGTTTAGTGTGTATAATCAGTTAATTTTTTATTTTAATTGGGTCTGAATTTTAAGTCAATCAAACTGATTATTTACTTTGAATTCTTAAAAAATTTGAAACCCATGATACCAACTAGTGAAGTAAAAACAAATAATTTTAGCCAAATACCCACTTAATATAAACCAAAAACTTTTTTATTATTAGAACTAAAAACAAATTAATATGAAAAATTCACAAAAAGCATAGTGAAGTAAAAAGAGTAAATGTCGAGAAAGCCCCTGGATCCACTTGGCGCCTTTTAGAGATTTCTAATTTTCAGTTATTAAAATGAAACCAGTCAAGGGCAGCGCGTAGCATACGCACCCGGCGCACGTTACTTGAGGCAACCAGATCCCCAACCAAACCCCTCTCTCTATAGTCTAATTTATCTTTCCGCTTCCTCCTCGCTGCTCCCTCTACCTCCGCCACCTCGCTTCCTCCGGTGAGTTACTCTGATTTTGCATTTCTCTTTTGGATCCATTTCCCATTCATCTTTTTCTTCGATCTCCATTCTAGGGTTTCGTTTTACGTATTTATGCTGCGTGCTTATTTTTCCTCGGTTTGATAAGTGGACTTATTGGATTCGCTTTGTTTTGCAGGTTGCTTCGCTTGATTGTTAGATTTAACTATGTAAGTATTGTTTTTTGTTTTCGTTCAGAATAAATGCGTTTTCTTCAGGTGTATTTATTTATATTTTGGATCAGTGAGTGACTGTGGTTTTGAAACTAAATATAGTGGTATTCGGTCTAATCTGTAGGGCTTAAGCATTTTTTGGGATTCCGTATGGATGCGACCCGATGAGATTATAGAAAATGCTTGGAATTCCTTGAGTGAAGAGTTATAGTTAGGACTTACATTGCTTGTTTCCAGATTTTGGATGTAATTACTAGTTGCAGAAAAAGACTTAATCTATAGGGTGGTTTCTGCGACATCAATATGATTAATAACAACAAGAATTGGGCTTCTTTAAAGAGGCGTAATCTATTCTAAGAACAAATGAAATTATCTTTAGTGTTCTAGAGAAAACACACTTTGGGCAAATGGGGTGATTTATTGCTACCAGTCGTGCAGTTTCTCAGAATTTGTGTGTTTGAGCTGTATGTAAGACTTAGTCTCCTAACCGGTTGTTTGAAAATGCTTGTAATTTAGGGCCGACGATGAGCCTGTAGATCCGAAGAGGGAACTCGAAGACCGTTGCAAGGCACCATGCACACGGCCACTTAAAGAATATCAGGTGATTTATATTTGAATGAATTGATTGTTATCTGATGTTTAGTACGTTTCACTAGATTTTTAGTTCCTTATATCGCTTTTTTCGTAATGCATAATTCATTGAATTAGTTATGTAATGATTGTTTTCCATTTTTGTTGAGCTTATTTTTCTATGATCTTTTTAGGCTTATGCCTATATGGTGGGGGTGTACAGGAGCAGCAATTTGTCCCTTCTGAATATGCACATTACTTAGGAAACATAATAATTGTTAATTTTTTTGGCTAGTTTGAATTACTTTTCTCCATCATATGCTATAAATATAATATATTAATATATTTAGAGTCCGTTCAACTCTTGGTTTTTGAAAATTATAATTTGCATATGTGAATGTTAGTTGTGTATTCACCATGATCATTTAATTTTTTCTCAGAGTTACTATCTTGTATGTTCAAAGTGCATACTACAGGGATATAACATTTTTCATTATTTGAAATAGGTTATTGATAGAAACTTATTGTTCTCTATTCAGAATATATATATATATATAGTTTCATGTGGTGTTCGGAAATGGCCAACTTTTAATTTTCTTTCTGTCGTGTATTGTTATTTGTTTTTTAAAAATTGTTTTGAATGCTAATCTGTCACATAAGTTCTTTTATATCTTATCAGCCTCTTTGTCATGCATTGGTTATAGTTAGAATCATGTTTTGAAAGAAACGGCTTCTGCAGAGAGGCGGGTGTTTATACAGACCCCCACCAGAGGTTTTTCCAAGCTTCAACCTGGGGTGGGGTGTTATACCTTTGGATTCTTATTCTCAATGTTTTAAAACCCGGACTGGTCATCAGACCAGAAAATTCAGTGGGTTACTGGTCGTTGGTTCAACTATTGGTCCAACTGTGGTCGAACCGGTGACATCATATATATGTAATAAATAATTATAAAATAAATAAAAATTAACTTTAATATTTAAATAATATAAATATATTGAAATATTTTGTGTTTTAAATATTTTCCTCTTTACAATTAATATTTTTAATAATATATGCTTATAATTAAGTAACATAAAATAGATATGTAATAACCTAATACGATAAATGTAGTATAAAAATACAAAAAATTCAAATAATAAAAGTCAAGCCACACCCAAAATGAAGAAATGGGAAGAAAATTAGGATTTAAGCCTATTTTTAAAACAAGCCAAGACCCGGCCGCTTCACTGGTTCGGCCGTCCGACCACCGGGTCGGCCGGTTCTCTAAAAAACACGGTTTTTGGCTTCCACCGGCTTTTGTCTTTCACCCATCCATTTTATAGCCCGGTAAACGGTTCGGGCGGTTCGACCAGGCGGTCTAGTTGGGCTTTAAAACACTTCTTATTCTATAAAAGCGAAAGTAAGAACTCATATTGTATGATTTACTTCCGCGATTACTTTTGTTGTGTTCTGACTACCTCTTGATTATCTATCACTCTTATGATGTTTTCCCCCAGCTTTTATCCTATACTCTCTGTAAAGCACCCTGTTGTTCTCACTTGTGCTTGTGTTAATTTTTTGGCAAGTGAAAAATTGTTTCCTTGCTGATAAACTTTCGACCCCAGATGAATGGTATGAAATCACCAAGTTTTTACAAAAATCGCTTAGGTTGCATTTGGACGGAAGGATTTTTGAGGGAAAAATTTGAAATAAGAATTCAATGCCTCCATATTAAATGGATTTGATATTTATTACAATGCCACAACATATAGTTCAAAATGAAAGTTCCAAGGATTTCAAATCTTTTGTGGCATGAATTTATCCAAGCAAGTTTGATGGATTTGTTATTAAGGATTTTTAAAATTCTTAGATCCAAAATCCGTTGATCCAAACACAATCACAATAATAGATACTCTAAAACCTGGAGAGCAAGTTCAAAGTAGTATGTATTGCAATGGTACTAGTTATCTTTGACCATTTGGTCTCTGGCTATTACTATTAAGGCACACCTCCTCCAATATGCCATCTAATATCCTTTTCTTTTTCTTTCCTTTATTTGCCTTTCTGTTTGCAGTTCTCTTATGTTATATCCCTCTTTCTAATCCTTTTGTGTTAAATTTATAACAGTGATGATTTGACAGAGAATTGATTGCAATTTAAGAACCTGTTGAGGAGGTTGATAAGAATCTTTTAATATTTTATTGAGGTAGCGGGCAGCTTGAGCTTTTTCTTAATGAGTTGCTGTGCATCAATTTCAGAGAATTCCTGCCTGTTTCCTTTCAGTGGCTTGTGTGCTTCACTCATAATAAACCAGTTTAGATGCATTCACTGTATGGATTATACTTGATTATGCTAGGAAATCAACAAAATAGATTGCATAATATGAAAATTCTAATATTCTTTTTTTCTGACAGGCATGTTCTAAGAGAATTGAGGGTGATGATTCTGGGCACAAGCACTGTACCGGACAATACTTTGACTATTGGCGCTGTGTTGACAAATGTGTAAGCTCCATTTCTCCACTTTACCTTCTTTGTTTGTGTTCCTTTTATATTGTCAATTCCTCATTGTCGGTGCTGATTTACTGTTGAATTTTCTTGCATGCAGGTTGCCACTAAGCTATTCACTCATCTTAAATAACAGAACAGGACGTGGTTTGTATAATAGAGCCTGATTATGCTCTTTTCTTTTTAAAAGACGTAGGAATTTGATTTTGTTATTGCTACAAGCTACTGATGCTTTTTGCGCCCAACTCCTTAGCTCCATGGAATTTTGAGGCAAGGAGGCTTCTTGGATCAATAAAATGAGAATTGTGGAATTGAATCTTTTTTCACGATGATTGAATTTCCTCCGTGTTTGGTGCCGGCTGCGGTATTTTATGCACACGATTTTGTTGCAGTTATATTACCATTTCTTTGTTTGAGACGTATACAAAGTTTCAACTGAGCTAGCATATGTTACATTCTCACAATTAGGTGAATGGTGTTATATTGGGCAGAAAGAATTGTGTAAGTTGAAGCAAGGATGTAGTGTTCTCACAATTATCAGTTTATAGGCATAGCATTGGCCTGTGAATGGGCGGGTAGTACATTACTTGGTTGGGGTCTAGGTTTTAGTTATTATGGTTTGAGTTTGGGAATGCCTTCCGATTAACAAGTCCAATAATGTGAAAATACCGTAATAATATAATTTCATCAAATATGATTTTGCCCTTCAGCATTTTGGACCTTATACATATATATATCTAATTGAGAAAAAAAAAATGTATCCCTTACCATATATATCTAATTGAGAAAAAAAATGTAGTTAATGTAATTATAAATAATTGCAACAATCCAATGAATGAAAAATTACACTGGTGCTGGTTTATTTGCACCCTGCAATTTTAAAATTTTACTCAAATTTTATTTAATTTATATTTTAGAATTTATAGCTTTTTTTAAATTATATAATAAAAAATTTACAAGCTCAATATATGTAAATCCCAATATTGATTATATATGTTAAAAATTATACGTAAATATATGTAAATCGTGATATAACTATATATATTATATGTATAAATTTGTATATTTTACAATACATTTATAAGTTTGATAATATTTTAAAAATTTGGCAAAAATTCAATTATATAACAACACAAATAAAAATTAAGTAAATTTGGACAATTGTGTAAAAATATAATGATTGTAAATATATAGATTTTGCATAAATTCTAGGATAAAATACACTCTGCCTTCCTGAATTATTTTTTATATAATATTTACCCCCTAAATTAATAAATATGACACTTAACCCCTTGGTTGGACAAAAATGCCCTCATCCTTGAATAATTAAATCAAGGATATTACATTATCACCAAATTATTTTTAGACTAATTTTTTTAATAAGTGAAGAATTTAAATTAAAAGTGGAGTATAAATTAATATATACGGTAAATATATTATAAATATAAAATAACCAACAACTCATATATGTTTTTTTTAAAAACAATAGATAAATATATATACTTAACCAAAAGTTAAATAGAAAAAAATAAATAAATAAGTTTTAGCATATTTTTAAAGAAAATATATTCAAGAAACCAATATGTAATTACTCATTTTTATCTAAAAAAATAAATAGTTGATAACTTATATTATCAAATTAATAAAATCTTTTCACGTAAATTTTTTGTGCATTTATTGTATCCATTCATTACTTAACTTTGAGTTTGTCAAAAAACATAAACTTTGAACTATTTAACTCACTAATTGTATTTTACTTTATTATAAATAATAAATATTTTTTCAATAAATAAAGTTTAATTAAAGTTAAAATACAAAATTGCTAAAAGAAAATTCTTTGAACAAAATATATATAATAATACTGTTCAAAAATTTAATTGTGGGGGGTAAGGTTTATATTTATTAGTTTAGGGGTAAATGTTACATTAGGGCAAGGTGTATTTTACCCTAAGTCTATGCTAGAAAAAACATAAATTTTTGGTAATATTTATTTTAAGTAATAATAATTTAAGATATGTTTTTGAAAAATAATTTTAATTAATTTTTTTTGAGGGTGTAAATAATAAAAATATTTAGTTACAAAAAATTAATCTATATCATGGGTGAGGGGTAATTTGTTATATTTTATAATATAGAGGGTAAATGGGTAATTCGGGGATGGAAAGTTCTGCCCAATCTTTTAAATACTCGGTTTAGATCAAACAAAACAATTGGTGAAACTCAAATAAAGAAAGGAGAGATGAGGGATCAAGAACACAAATTCTTGTTGAAGAAGACGGCAATGCTCTACCGCCGTCCACCACCACCGCGGAATATGGAAACCCCACCAAGAGACGGTGAGTCCGCTTTATCCCCCATCATCTTTTCAAGAGCCATCTCCTCTCCATCCCTCTTCTTCACACTCCGCCGCCTCCCCCTCTCGGAGCCCGGACAGTGACACCACCAATTCTGCACATTGTCAGAATTTCCCACTTCTCACAGGCCCAGTCTTGAAACAGCCACTATCCCGGTAGAAATATGGTTCAAGAATCCCATCCACTTCAAGAAAGTTCCAACACCAAAATATTGGTCAAGAATCCGATCCACTGCAAGAAACTTCCAACGGAAACATAGTTCAAGAGTCATACCCAGTTCCAACACCTATCGGCATGTGGCGGCCGTCAGCGGTGTTCTGCCACTTTGAGTTGTATCTTTCAATGTTAACTTCTTTACAGAATTTGATCGGTTTCTTGATTGAAGCAAAAGGCATTAGTCATTGTGTTTAATTCTGGAGACTGAAGCGCATGAAAGATTGGCTCAAAGAGATAGGCCAATGATGGAATCAAGTACCGCGGGAAAGGCGATTAAGAATATTTCTGAACCTGAAAATCTCAGCACCGACGACATCGCCAAGGTCTCAATTGTTTTCCAAATTTTTCAATTATTCTTCAGTTTTCATGTTTTTTGGCTTTTCCCCCTTAAATTGTATGTATAATATATAGTTGTATGAGTTGAATTCGAACTTTTGTTCATTGTTGTCTTGGCATATTTATGAGGGATTTCTCGTTTGAAGTATGTCGGATTGTTTAAGTTCAAACTTGTGTTGTTCAACAATACTATTTCTTGGCAGAATCGATATTTGATCTTTAAACAATTCCTGAATTTTGTTTTATGTGTTTGCTACTGTATCGATGTTTTAAGGTTAGCATCAGTATGCACGTGATCGGAATGCCTATATCATATTTGGCTGCATTCTTCCTGTTGATTGCATGTATTTTGATGAACCTAGGAAGTTCACTGAGCACATCTGTCATCCCCAGTGTTAATATGCAAGTGTTGATAAAATATCAACAAGTATACTTGGTTAGAAAGGTATGTCGACTAGGTATAGTTTTCTGCAATATTTCTAGTGGTAGATTGAAGAATGAGGCAAGTTGGAAATGCAAAATTGACATACAGAATGTGCTGTTTTCGACTACTGTTTCATTGTTCATTCAATCTGGCCTGTTGGCTATGAAATATATATAACTACAGTGTCCACCGAGTATTGTAAAATTATGAAAAAGTGCCTTGGGAGTATACGGGCAGGGATGGAATACCACTCAAAGCTCATCACCAATCGGCAGGTGTGCAGATGGCGGTGTTCCGCTTCGCCAACCTGTGGCGAGAATTTTTTTGGGGTCTTGAAGCTGTCGAGAGAGACCTAGTGCCAAGGGGGTTGTCATCTGCAACTTTTGAGTTGTATCTGTAAATTTGTTATCTTCTTTACACAATTTGATCGGTTTTTTGATTGAGAAAAAAGGCATTAGTGTTTGTGTTTAATACTGGAGGCTGAAGAGCATGAAAGATTGGCTCAAAGAGATAGGCCACTGATGGAACCCAGTCCTGCGTGAAAGCGAAGAAGCAGATTTCTGAACCTGAAAATCACAGCACCGTCGGCAATGCCAATTGGTCTCAGTTGTTTTCCAAACTTTTCCCATAATTTTCCCACTTTTCATGTTTCCCTAAAATTTTATGTCTAATATTTGTATGATTTCATTATTTTCTTGGCATAGTGCTGTAATTTTGAGGTTGACTATCTTCTTCTTCGCTGTCATGCACAACTTGATTCCACCATTGGCTCTTCTCTTTCAGTTAATCTTTCATTCTCTTCTGTCTCTGCGATTGAACACAACCGTTAATTTCTCTTTTCTCAATCAAGAAATCGGTTAAATTTTGTAATAAAGACAACAAATTTATGGATACAACTCGAAATTGCACAAGACAACCCACTTTGGTACTAGGTCTCTCTCCACAGCTTGGAGACCTTGAAAATTTTCTCTCCAGATGTAGGCGCGGCGGTGCTCCGCCGTCGAGCACCACCTGCCGATTAGAATCTGTGCTCGGCAAGAAAGGTTTAAAGAGAGCCGTACGATCAAGAGCTTGACTCAAGCAACAAACGACAATGTTTCAACATATTTGACACCACCCACGTTCAAGCCAACCAACGACGTTTTGGAGGGGCGACCGACTCAGATGAACGGTGCAGATGAAGTGCATCCAAAGGCCGTAAGACCATTCTGTTGTTAATTAGTTTCCTTGTATTAATTTTCTATTAGGGTTTATTTTTTTTAAAGTTCACCTTCTTTGTTTTATTCTCAGTTTTTTATTTTTATTTTTCACTTGAATCATAATTTAAAATATATTTGAATTAATATACTTTGTGATTTGTTTTTATGAAAAGATGTGATGTAATGATCAAATGTATATAAATTAAAATATTTTATACAAAAAATTATGATAAAATTAAAAATTTGAGGGTGGTAAAATAAATAATCTATAGAGAATATTAGCTCATAAAAATATTTTTGAGAATTATAAAATTATAATTTATAATTCAAAAGAGCATTTTGGTCAGTTCACTATAAAAATTGGATGAAAACCTAACGGAATGGTATCATTGTTAGGTGGACGATAAAATTAGGGGGATATTTGAAAATTCAAACAACGAGAAATTATTTGTAACTATACCAATTTCAGAAAAGATGATTGTAATTTACCCTAATTTGGATTAAATTCACTTTGTCCCCCTCGACTGTTAGGATGGTATCAAATACCACCCATGCAGTGTAAAACATCAGACACCTCCCTCTAAGTCATCTGGTTTGTAAGTGAAAATATCGTAACAACTTTATAAGTTCAAATTTTTATAAAATAAACGATGTCTGTATCGAAGTTATAATTATAATAATAGTTACATGTTTATTCAAAGATAAAATTTATGTAAATATTTTTTTGAAAAATATTATATTATCACATATTACGGTGTAGTTATAATTTTATAAAAAAAATATGTATTTTAACCGGTTGTAAATATAGTTTTTCCAAAACAAAGAGAAAGTTAAAAGAAAATGCGTGGATAGGCGAGTAGAAGAGTGTAAAACTACCAACGGTTGCAATTTCTAAAACCCTAACTCTGGGAATTTTCCCCATTTTCGAGCGGAGTTGCCTATTTTCCAGCGGAAAATGGTGAGTGCAAATTGAATATTAATCAAAATCCTGAGAGAAAATTCTCAGCATGGCGCCTTCTCCTACTCCGTCCTCTTCCAAGAAGCTTCTCATTACCGAACCGAAGCCCAAGTCAGTGCTGCCTCCGAATTCCGCCTCCTCTTCCTCTACCACGGCGACGCCGCCGCCTGAGAAGAGGACTCGGGATCAGCCGAATTTATCTGACTGCCATTGTTGTGGCCGACGAATTAACCACACCAACCCCAAGGATCGACTTCAGCCCCTGGACAGTGTTTGGCGCGTCGTCCTTCTCTGCAGGAAATGTCGGAAGAATGTTCATTCAGGACAGATGTGCACCTATTGCTTCCAGGAAACGGTAAATTCAGGGGATCTTTTTCGGTGCAGCGTGTGTGAGCGCAAGATTCATAAAGATTGTGCAAGGGATTACGGGAATTGGACGCCTTGGTGTTATTTGGGAGCAGGTTTGGAGGGGTTTAGGGTTTGTGTGGATTGCTGGGTTCCTGAGTTGCTCAAGAATTCAATTAAGGGTTGTGGGAGGAGTGAGAATAAGGGTGGGTTGAAAGATAGGGGTGAGGGTAGAGATTTGTTAGAGAAGGTGGTGAAAGATGCAAAATCTGATATGGAGAGGAGTGTGAAGATGGTGGCAAATGCAAAGGAGCAGAAGTTGAGAAGGGCCAAAGGGGCAAAGAATGCAGTGGATTTGGCCAATGGTGCGTCGGATTTGTTGGCTAAGACGGATAGGGATGGCTCAAAGGCTGAGAATTCGAATTGTAATGCTGCAATTGGAGTTGTTGATGATGCAGAACTGGCAATTCATTTACATAGAGCTATTAATAGTTCACCAAGAATTTTGAGGAGTAAGTCCCTGGTGAATTCCAGTGCGTTAGATGTTTTGCAGATTAGGGATTGGAATGGTTTGTCATATAAGAGGTCTCGCTTAGGAAAAAATCATGGTGAAGGTCAGATGCTTGGGACATGTGCTAATGATGTGGAAAATGAAAGAATCAATCAGCCTGGGGAGAATGCTTCACGTGTCAATGTTAATAGATTAAATTTAGGATTGTTACCTTATAAGCGGGACAGGAAGAGAAAGATATGGTGGGATGGTTTATCATATAAGAGCTCCTGCTTAGGAAAAAATTGCGTTGAAGGTCAGATGCTTGGGGCATGTGCTAATGATGTGGAAAATGAAAGAATTAATCAGCCTGGGGAGAATGCTTTATGTGTCAATGTTAATAGTAGATTAAATCTAGGATTGTTACCTTATAAGCGGGACAGGAAGAGAAAGATATGGCAATTAGATGATCAGAACACTGTAGACACTGAATCTAGGTCCAGCCAGCCAGCAGATCTAAAGTTCAACTTACTACATTCAGATGATGCTGGGACTAGGGGTTTAATGAAGTGTGGTGCTGATATATTAGAGGCTTCAATTTGTGTTAACACTGATCGATGTAATTCATGTGTAAATGTTGGTAGATTTGGGAAAGAGCTTGTAAGTTACAGGCGCACTAGGTTCAGACAGAAGGTATGCGAAGTAAATGGCTTGGGTGATATTTCTGGTGAATGCAGCTCTTTGGATGACCATAGAATGGCCTTTAAAGAATCTGAGTCTTCTGGATCAGATGATGCAAAGCTTAGGACAGGTAGTCTAGGCAAGAGTGACACGGCAGTGATTTTGCCAAATGGGACTTGCGACCTACAACGAGACCGCTATCATCTAAAGTATGGAAAGAGAGGCACCAAATCAGGCTCAAGCCTGCTTTGTTCCGGTACTTTTCTTAGTAAAAATCAGGTCTCAGCACCTTCTTTAAGTAACTCTGAGACTGGTTATTCTGCGAAATGTGATGTTGAGTTGATTTTGCCAAATGGGAGCAGTAATCAGGACCCTGACCGCTATTGTTTTAAGTACTCCAAGAGGGTAAAAGGCTCCCAATCCGGCTCAAGTTTTGAAGTACAACTGCATTCTGATGCTTTTCTGAATGAAATTGTGGCTGCTGCTCCTGGAGTAACTACAAATTGCTCAGCAGAATCTAGGACTCTGTCTGATGTTTCGTTTGACTCATTGACTATTGACTGTGATCAGGTAAAATAATTTGTATGAACCTTTTGGCTCTCCTAAACAGATTATGCAGTATTATAATTGTGTCAACTTTGTGGATGCAGATTATGGTGATGCTTTATATTTCTGTTGCTTCTTGTCCTGTTGTGATTATTATTGTTCATTAGGTGTAAGACTTTGCTTCAAAACCGGTGTTTACATCTTCAAAGTTGAGGCCACTGGTAGATCCATTGTCTCGTGACTTGAAAAGTTATGTTTCCAGCAAGAGCAAAAATCTGTTTTGCTTCCTTGTGTTCCAGTATGTTGCCAATGGAAAAGTTGGGCTACTAGACTGTTCTTATTCTTGGATACCACACAAGTAAATGAAATTTCATTTTTAGATCTCAGGGGAAACTCGGTCCAGTATGGACTTGAATTTCATAACTTTTTTTGCTGAAATTGGTGGTGGTATCTGGTGAAATTATGGGATAGATTGTTTGAAGACCATCAAGCTAGCATTTAGGCAATCACCTAGAGTCAACAAGAAAAAGTGAAGTGGAAAATCAAGAAAGTAGGACTATCTCCGGCTCTAGTTATTTTTTCTTCAGTCTTGTTTATACCTTTATGTGATTGGATGCTAGTCCTCTCTTCTTTTTAGGATGAATCTTGGAAACCACATGTCCTATGTATACCTTTCTTCTTTCTTCTTTTATTGCTTTAAATGTTTTTCCATAATCTTTATTTATGCAAGCCGTTGTTAGTCATAGCAGAAAAAAGGTTTTGTGAAGGTCTTAGTCCATATGTGTTAGAAATAGAGTAAACTGACTAGGTCAGGGAGATGATCGCGGGGGTTGGGCAACTTTTGGTGAATTGCACTTGCAGTTGAAGGTAGTACAACACCCCTATATAATTTCTCTTTGGCAGCACCAGAAATAGAGATGATGTGAGAAAGAAGAAAGGGAGGAGAAGAGAGAAAATTGGATTGTAGTTTCCCCTTTTTTCCCTCTATTCTCAAGGACAAGAGAAAAACAACAATAGGATCATACCTTATACTACCCTTTTTCCATAACATTGAGCTGCTGCTTCAGTCTGCAAACAGTGGCTCCAAACTACCCTTCTGTGGAATCAAAATCACATATCTGTTTTATTTACATTAGATCTTGCAATACAGATGCTGCATTGGTAATGTTGGTTCCAATAGTCATGGCTCTACAAATTGGATCTTTGTGAATCATATAGATGGTTTTGAAAAACATGCGCCGGTACAGTTCTCAGGAGTTCATTTAAACCATGTCAAACTGAAAGAAAAATTCAGGACTGTACTGATGGAAATGAAGTCAAAGGTTACGCAAGGATAGCTTGCTGGTTCTTTTGACTATACTTAGTCTACCTCTTGGTCTATTGCTGCTTGTGTTTGTTTCTTAATCATATCTTCTCAAATTCTGGCTGTCTTGTATCTGAATAGACATTGTGCTCTGTGTATATGTTATGCCTTGCACATAAGTCCCCTGGATGTTGAAATCCTGGTGAAAAGAATAACCAACTTCTGAGTGCCTTAAAAGTGTGTGGTTGACTTTAATTTTGTTTCTCATCCCAAATACGACCTTAACATCATCTGCTTGATTGGTGGCTGGCCTGGAAAAGATCCCTGGATTTAATAAAATGAAGGAAAATACATTTAACAATTGTTTGCTATATATGTTCTCCTCGAGTAAAGTAACTTCAGCTTTGTGCAGAATACTTTCTTGCAGTCACCTAGTGCATTGCGAGGCATTAAGTTCTCATTATCAGACATCAGTTTCAGTTTGAGTAGGGTTTTCTTTTGGTTCAGGAGTCGATCAATTGAAAAAAGACATTTTATGGTTGCTTAATTTCATCCATTAAGGGTTTGGGTTTGACTGAAGATGATTTGTCGTGACATCTTGTGCTGAATCTTTATTTTCTGTGTCTTCTCTGATTTTATAATTGCTTTCGTCCCCTGCCTTTGGCCTTGGTTTATCATGGATCTGGAACTATTTTTCTTGTTGCAAGAATTCTCCTTTTTATTTAAAGCTGTCATAATCTGGAAAATACTAGCAGGGTTATAAGATTATTTCTATGATTTAATATATCCAAGGAAAGGGACATGAACCGATGCAGACAAGTCTGAATTGATTCTCTTGTGATTTTCACTAATATACATATATATTTTTTTGAAAAAAAAATTGATTGCACATATCTGACAATGCATATTGCCTGATAAATTTTTCCACTATAATTCCCAAGCATCTGCAAGTAGTGAAGGGGTTTATAATATCGTCACTGGACTTTAAATGTGCATAACTAGGTCAGCCAGTAATAATCATTGGTTTGGCTCGATAGTCGAGTTACAAGTTCATAAGAATATTCTGTGATCTTGAACATGTGAACATAGGGTTCTCTAATATTGTTCTTACCCACTCTGCAGATGATGTAAAGATCCCACCAAAGATGGTGGCTGCAAAATACCATGTATTCCTTCAGTAAACTGGCGAAAATTGTAAAGACGGCAAGAGTAAGAAATCAAGTATTCTTTCCTGTTGTATTATGATAAAAAAATGTATGCTATTATTGAAGTTAAAAGAGTGTTGGTTGGTGATGGTGATATTATTCGAGCTTAGTCTTGCATAGTGCAATATTACATGCTGTGGCCATTTGCTGATGATTCCTGTATAGCTTTCTTGAGCATAACAAAAAGTGCCCTAACCTGGGAATGGATCAATACCCCATCATAAGAAAAGAAAACAAAGTAATTTGCTCTAGTTATTATTCATCTTGTTTGTTTGTACTAAAAAGATGGGACTTATCCACGTTCAACTGTGTGTATTCATTCAGTCATTTAGTTGGCTTCTTATTGCTAATTTTAACTAGAGATCATGACAAGTTGACTGCAACCCAACCCATATATACCTACAACCTCAGTTTTAATTGTGAAATATTCATCATTAATGCAAAATTTATATTAGTCTCATAATAAAGAGAATGGAGAACTACTGTTTGCAAAAGAATCTGCATATGTACCCAAGTTTAGTAAATCAGATTGAAATTGAAATCTTTATTTCTGTAGAAATTTAATTGACAATTTTGGTTTTATTTTTATGAAAATTCTATATTGGACTTGGTTTTGGTGTTTGAATGTTCGATTTATATATGCATATATATTGATTATTTCTTTGCTTATCAAAAGAAAAATAATAAATGGACATATATCTAATATTTAGTAATTGTATTTTAATGAATATTCGATTAATTAATATTGTATGGAAATGCTGAAAATAGTTGGATATTAATCAGTAGAACCCAGTGTGTTTAGAGGTACTGAATTTTCGATAAACTGACAATTTCAATTTGATTTTATAAAAATGAATACCTTTGTGCGTGACTTGAGAGTCATCAGAGTTTGCTATAAATTGCAAATATATATAAACTTGTGGTTAATTATTTATAGGCACTTTCTTAATTTTTGCACAATCGGACCTCAATGCAGGACTTGGCCTGCCTCCTCTGGATGGATGCAAATTCGATTCAATCTTTTTATTTCTCAATAAAATTTTCTAAAAATTAACATTATTATATTAAAAAATAGATTTATTTTGTAAATATATATTAAATAAAAGTTAAAATTTTGTATATAGTTATAACTATTATAAATTTGTGATGTGTTTGCCACAAACCCGATTGAGTACATAAAATAAAAATCTGTCCTCAGACCCACCAAAGCATAAAGCTTTTACTCACACCAACCTAATTAAAAAACATAAATCAGAAGGTAATAAATATTTCTTCTCAATTTTTTCTTCCTTTTGTCTACTTTCTTGAGCGCCACCAATTTGTATCACTGCCCACCAAACACAACGGCAGCGGGACGGCGGAGCAAGCAACCGTTGTGTGTGGTTCGAACAAAAGAGTTTAGGGTTATGGTTTCATGTCGACATGCATGGAACAAATGGGCCAAAAATAAAATTTAATTTTTAGAGTCGACTAATATTTTTTCCTTTGCTTTTGGTAGAGGTAAATTATTAACATTAGTTGGAGTTATATGGTAAAAATTATCAAAATAAGTTGTTACAGAACTAAAATTATAGTTTTTTCTTCGTTCTTTGCTAAATTTAACTGACTTGATCAATCATGAGTGAATGCTCTCTCTCTCTATATATATATATACATATCCTTTGAATGCAAGATATTTATATATATATCCAATATATATATTTATTAAGGTGGATGGTGGTGCACTAGCTATGTCTATGTGAATAATTTATGAAAGAAGCTTGTGGAATTTGTGTGGAATGCACACTCCTTCAAATAATCTAATGCCACTTACTGTGTGGACAACACACATTCCTTCATATTTTATATCTTATCTCTTTCACGTCTCCCTTTCTGCAAGTGCTGTCCTAACCAGCAATCCACCTTCACATACATATATGTTTCTGTATATGTATATATTTTCATTTGTAGGGTTCTTGTCTGAATCATTGCTACACATAAGTAATAATAGGATTTCTGGGCTTCCAAGAGCTGATGAAATTTATGATTTCTTGTAATAACAGCTACATATATCAGCTTTTATTTTGTCTAATTAATTCCTCAATTTTATTGAACATGAAACTTATAAATTTAAAGTGTAGATTAAAGATCATTTCTGCATGCATGTTTTCCTTGATTTTCCTGAGGAATGTACATTTGGTAATTAGACCAAAGAGGGCTGCTATGATTTTAGGCCTTTGTATAGTTTATTACAATTGATATATTTTAATAATCCCACCAAAGGCTTGTGCTCTTCAAACTACAATATTTATTTTTGGACAATTTCTCTATATATACCCTCTCTCTCTTTGCACATTTGCATGCATACTCAAACAAGACAACTTATAGTCATTACAACCATATCTAGTTACATATCTCTCTCATGGCTGCATCCAACGATGTCCAAATTGTTACAATCCCCAAGGACAGTGTAGACCAGAACCAATGCAACCTCAGTGTTGTTCCTGAAGTAGAGGAATTTGACTACTCAAAAAGGGCACAGTGGCTCCGGGCGGCCGTTCTTGGAGCCAATGATGGATTGGTTTCGATTGCATCACTTATGATGGGAGTTGGAGCTGTTAAAGACGATGTTAAGGTCATGATCTTGACAGGGTTTGCAGGGCTGTTTGCCGGTGCTTGCAGCATGGCGATAGGCGAATTTGTTTCTGTGTATTCTCAGCTGGATATAGAGGTAGCCCAGATGAAGAGGGAAACAATAATGGTCGAAAACGACGAAGAGAATGTGGAGAAGGAGAAACTTCCCAACCCTTTCCAAGCTGCCTTGGCATCAGCCCTAGCATTTTCGTTAGGGGCGATTGTGCCGTTGCTGGCAGCTGCTTTTATAGCTGACTATAAGGTTAGGCTGGCAGTCGTAATGGCGGCAACCACCGCGGCTTTGGTGGCGTTTGGCGGTGTGGGTGCAGTGCTGGGGAGGACGAATGTGGTGAGGTCTTGTTGTAGGGTGGTGGTGGGAGGGTTGATGGCCATGGGTATCACATTTGGGCTGACTAAATTGCTTAGCTCTAGGGGTTTGGAGATGTGAGTGCAAAGTGGGAGGTTAGGGTGTCATAATTTGTGTGTGTTTTCATGTGTAAAATGATGTTGGGGTTGTTGGAATGGATTGGAGATGGTAAGCATTATGAACTGTAACATGTTTCTCTTGCAAGCTTGACATGCAATAAGGTTGGATGTTTCTGTTGTAAGCTGACTCTTTTGCATGTTTAACAAATTGCTCTTTCTTTATGGTATAATAATCATTACATCAACACACATATATATATATATATCCCATAATTAAAATAATCAAATTATGAAAGTCATTGTTAAAGTTCAATAATGAAAATCGAACATGAAAATATAAACAAATAATTCTGATAATTTGACTATATATATTTGATGTTGTCTGTCTATCTATCTATATATCTATATGTATTAGAGTCAAAGTCATGCACATAAGAATTTATAAAATCTTTCAACACTAATATTCTCATATTTATAAAAAATGTTTTTAATATTATTCTAAAAAAATATATAGTTTTTAATATTTTAAAAACTTTAGGGATAATTACACTCTCCTCTTCTTTGAAAATTGGTATAATATTTTGCACATAGATCCATGTGATTTGAAAAATATAGCTAATAACCCTAAGCTTTACTTTCATCTAGCGAATAAGTCTTCCCATTAATTAAAATTGATCGAATTTGCTGATATTAGCAAAAAATTGAGGAAAAAAAACCCTATTATATCAACTTTTTAAAATATTTTTGTAAATATCAACAAAATTCACACAAAGGTACCTATTTATAGACAAAAGTCAACTTTAAACTATAAATGTAATTTTTCGAACTACTGATAATTACATCAAATATCAAAAAAAAAAAAAGTATAATTGTTGAATAAGTATCACTTTTCGTCCCTCAATTATGTCACTCATCCAAATTAAATCCCTTATCAGACTTAAGCCGTCAAGGTTATAGATTCAATCAATTTTTGTCCATTTCGTTATCTTTCTGTTAGTTTTAACGGATTAAAAAGAATAAAAATAAAAGACATTTTAGCTGCAAAAAGCACTCGAAATCACAACTTTCTAAGAGAGAAAAGGTGGCCCAACCACTTCATCAACTACACAACTTAATTAAATTAATTAAGTTAATTAGTAGTTATAACTGTAAAATAAAGATCATTTTACACATCTCAAAGTCGTGCTTCAAAATCTTAAAATTAATCAACATTAATCATTACCATCCTATATATCATGATGACAGAAAATTTAAATTATAACCAATCAAAATAATAAAAACATCAAATAATGCCATAAATCACATCACATCAAAAAAGACATGAAGTCATAAACAATTACATAAAAGTCATGTCATCAAATACACAAATACATTTGTTATTACCGATATTGTTTTTATGTATTTGATGACATAACTTTTACGTATTTATTTATAAATTTTTATGTGTTATAATTTACGATACTGTTTAATATTTGTGTTATTCTCATTAGGTATATCACAATATATAAGATGATAATGATCAATTCTAAAAAATTTTGATATAATTTTAAGATGTTCTCTAACATTCATGTTTTTTATTTTACAATAACGTATAATTGATGGAACTTACAAGCATGAAGGGCTAAATTTGATGAAGAGGAAACATAAATATCCAAATATGAATAGTGGTGCAATTGAGGGACTAAAAGTGATAATTTTACCTTGCAGATATTCCATTTTAAGTCGAATCTAACAAGTCTAACCTGTTTGCGTCGTAAATCCGCGACAGTTGGGTCATGTACAATGGCAAAATTCTAATAAAAAAGTGTCTTCAGACATTGAACATATTAATTTAATTGTCTGTTTGTTTATGTTTTCATGTTGGATTTTATTATTAAAATAGTAATTAAAGTGAAAATAAAATATATTTATATGTATTCTTGTTAAAAATATAATTTGATTCTACAATTTAATATAAAACACAATCTCATATACTAATCAAAATATATTCTCATTTTCACACGAAAACTATACAAAATTACAATAGCAAATATCCCGATATCTTTTCATCCTTCTATTCTTAGATAGGTAAATGTTCATAAATCAAACATATTGAGCATTCAGTAATTCAAGCAAAATTTCTGCCTCAGAAATAACATGTATTTTTATGCTTGTTCTAACTTCCAAGAACAAATAACAGTCGAAAAAAATCATATTTCAACCATGTTTACACTGAACCACCACTTCACTTGGCAAGATCAGAGCATCTTCAATGGCCAGAACAAGAAAAATACAAGGTAAAGCATCAAACTTAAGGTTAGATGACCTGCAAGTTGCAAGTCATAATGGTACAGGCCCTGCTTGAACAAGTTCAATCTCTAACCACAACCACCATATCCTTTTTCTCACGCTATGTATGAAGTAGTTCGTTCTCATGCATCACTGAATTTTTATGAATGTACGGAACTGAAATAATGTAGCAGCAACCAAGATTCCGGATATTCAGAGCTTCAGGGAAATTGAGAATGCAATAACTAAAATGCTGGACAGATTATTACAATAAGAGAATAAAAGCTCACAAAGGAAACATAGAAACAGGACGTAGGGGGACTGGACAGAATCTTGGATATTGACATCAATTCACTCGAAAGAAACTTGCAACATGCATGAAGAAACAACTAAGAAAATTCACCATGAAGAGCAGGCTATGGAGGTAAAAGTACAGATAATAGAAAGAAAAGTTCGTGCATGAACAGAACAGGCTGTTTCACCATTAGCTAAGCTACAGCACGAGAAAGAATACTAACATTCCTAACAGAGCTATATGTTATCATCCTCCGGTCAGAATGCATCACATACCATGGAAACAAGTAGAACTTAAAAAAAAATAAATATCTTTAAGATCAACCACAAGAATTCCTGATTCCAGTAACAACAGATCAGAAATTGGATGGTGTATCCTCACAAAGGTAGGTACAAAAAGAGTAACACGAGGGATAAAATTGGGTATCATCTGCTATACATTCAAGTTAACAAGGAGTCGAGCAAACCTACATTAAAATGATAACCATGGCTCAATTGAATGAGCAGAAATGATAATTAGTGTATGCGTCATTTATGAATATGTAATTGAAAAAATATAATCATAACATGCAAAATATAGTGGAGATTGAAGAATTTGTATTTTAGAACCTTCAATAGATGGAAAAAGAAAAGTAAGAAAGAAAATTGAGTTCAAGTTGCAGCCAATGCAGATCTTGAGTAAGTTCGCTCTGGCCATGAAGGGAAAGGACAAAATCTCCTCTGCTCGGACATCTTTCAGAGGGAAATACAAGGCAAAAGGCAGGTGATGAATAGAAAACTTGGGTCAGCCTGATATTTTTTATTCCAGGTCACTCCAAAGTTCAACTTAGGCAGCACTTAGCAGTCTCCAACACACTTAAGGATAAAGTAAGATGCAAGCCTAGAAGCTCAAGCTGAGGTATGATACTGCACCTTGTAACAAACACGATCCAAATCTGAACTATATGATAGGACAGAAACAGAAACAGAACAAGAACCTCTCCCGAGAAAACGACACCAGACAGGATCATAGCAAAGCAGGATAGCAGTTGCTGAAATCGAGAAGAGTATCTATAGGAACTGCCCATGTTTAAGAGGAAACTCTTCCCTTCAGCCACCTTGCAGAAGACAAGGTTGACTAATGATAGAACTTGCAAAGTGCTTATTGCAATCCAAAAAGCTTTTTCAAGTTTATTAGTGTTTAAATGTATCCAATTAGCAAAAGCAAGCCAATCATCAACTTTCCAAACACGCCATTTACTAACCAGGCAGCCTGCCAAAAGTTTAGCAACGTTATCAATAAACAAGAACTGACTTGAAGTCTTAGAAAGGTAAAATATAACTGAAACAAGAAAAATATATTACCCGGTTAATCCCTTTTATATCTTTAAAACCCTGACTTTAGAAGGAGTATAGCTTCTACGACAGCCTCTCTAATTTTGGTGAGGAGCACACCCAGGGATGGGGCCATGTCTTATAATCAGCAATCCCGAGTTTTGACCTCATTCCAAGAACCATACAACTCCATACAGACCATGGGATGTGCAGTTGCCATGCGAAAAAGTATACAAATCCAGCATCACTTAGTAGCAGTGTAAGCAAGGAAGCAGACAACCACAACCAGCAGTAAAATAACATTCAAAAGTGTACGGTCAGATTGGAGTTGCACACGGAGCAATATAAGGACCCGACGAACAAAACTAGAGAACATTTCAGGAACACAACACAGTACATATTAGCCACTTTCACACTTTCAGAAGTTTGATCCATTTTGAGGAGCTACCAGGAGAAGACTTCATCATGATAACTGCACCCACAGCCTGAGGACCTTAAAATCTTCATCTGCCACAAATAGATAAATGATCCAATAAGGCATTTGATGTGGTTGAGACTAGAAATATAAATGCTCAGATTATTTTACATATCATAATAAGAAGTAAATTACCCGGATCGGAAACCCCCAGAGGCACGGCGATCATAAGGCCCAGTGCGGTCGCGGCCATATCGATCACCTCCTCCACGACCACCATCATCCCTGTTACGCCCTCCAAATCGATCTCCATTACGATCAGGGCCGTATCGGCCACCACCTCTGCCACCACCACGGCCGCAATACCTATCATCACAACCCCCATAACAACCCAAATAGATAAATGATCCAATAAGGCATTTGATGTGGTTGAGACTAGAAATATAAATGCTCAGATTATTTTACATATCATAATAAGAAGTAAATTACCCGGATCGGAAACCCCCAGAGGCACGGCGATCATAAGGCCCAGTGCGGTCGCGGCCATATCGATCACCTCCTCCACGACCACCATCATCCCTGTTACGCCCTCCAAATCGATCTCCATTACGATCAGGGCCGTATCGGCCACCACCTCTGCCACCACCACGGCCGCCATACCTATCATCTCTACCCCCATATCGACCACCTGTCGCCCCCTCACTAGGACACTCCCTAGCAAAGTGCCCTGGCTTGCCACACTTAAAACACTCGCCGCCGCCATTTCCCCGCCCACTTCCATATGCACGTCCTCGATCACGATCACGATCGCGTGAGCGATCATTATCATAATCCCTGCCTGAACCTTGCTGAGGCTGAGCTTTGTCAACAGTTATGGTTCGACCATCTAAATCAATTCCATTCATGGCCTCAATGGCCTCTTCCATAGCTTGTTTTTCGTCAAAAGTGACAAATCCAAATCCGCGAGAACGCCCTGAGACCTTGTCCACAACCACCTAGATTGAAAGAAAAGATACACTTTCATGGTGAGAAGCCTACATCGGTACTCTTACAAAGAAATTTATGAGTCTCAACAAGACAAGAAATGCACCACAAAACACAACATATTTTATTACAATTGTTCTTCCACCTGAATCATTATAGCAATTAATTTTGTTAAAACAGATTTTCTGCAAGAGAACTTCCAGAAGCCCAACTACAATAATATACTCTTGTCATCAACCCCAGAAACGGATCTGAATTATACAGAACTAAATAAAAGTCATATCTTATGACAAGTTATAGTTAATGTATGAATAGAAACAGGCAGCGACACAAAAGCTGATCAACAACAAAATAGAATGGTCATAAAAATAAGCGCAAAGTCGATGTGAGTCAAGTAAAACAAACATGATGATAATTAAGATAAAATATGTTTACGATATAGCTCAAGTTCTCCTCAGTACGTAAAAAAAGTCAAAACTTCAAACAAATCTGTAATAACATCAAGCAAGCAAATTAGCAAACTCAGACTTTCTTCTTTTAATGAACTAACTCATTACAAGTTGGTTAATGAAGTCCTAGACGGTGATATGCTAGTTATTGAGAACAAACATATAGAGTTCATTCAAAATAAGTACTTCAATGCATTAAAACAAGCTATTACCTTTGCCTCAAGAAGATGTCCAAATTTCTCAAATGCGTCTCTGAGACCACGATCAGATGTTGACCATGACAGGCCACCAATGAAGCATCGATACTCAACATCATCTGACATGTTTCAAGCTACTTTCCTTCCTGGTGAGAAAAATAATACAAATCCAATTTTAGGCAATCGGATTATTTCACAATCCAATCATTAGCAGAAAACTAAAAGCCTTATTGCAGTTGTCATACCATGAATTTTTTTACTACAAAATACTTGTAGCCATGGACGCCCATTATTCTAAGTAGACCATATTTGTGAAGATTTTAATGTACTGAAAGTTTCTCCCTTGAACTTTTATCCTATCAAAGAATCTAATTCTGATATTTCACTTTAAAAGCAAGTGTAAGGATAAGACTCGTTACAAAAATATGTACTGCCTCCTACTTCATCAAATCAGTAGCTCCAACAAAAAAATTGTAGAATATATTCGCTATACACAGCTAACAAGGAAGCATATTACTCCAAGAATTTTGCCAAAAATGCCTTGATCACAAATATGGCAGACTCCACAATAGCTGAAGGAAAGAAAATTTTCAACAAGTCTATAGGAACAACAATTTCTTGACACAACATGATCACATGATGCATTCCCAATTTGACAAGAATTAGATTTTCCTGATATATATTTATTTAACATAATCTGCAACCAACCACAATGGGAACTCCACAGATCAATTAGGGGTTCTAGCACATAATTGCGATTCCACCACAATATGCCAATTACTCATGATTAAGTGGTTTAGAAATCTACGAGTTAAACAAATTTCTTACAGAAACATAATGCAACATGGAACCAAGCACTGAACTGCAACCCAAGCAACCTAATAGTTCCTCAACAGTTCAGTGATAACATGAAATAAATCCAAGACGATCGAAAAATAACTTTAAACACGCACATAAGTTGCGTATAAAACCGTTTCTTCAAAGTGAAGACAACCAGACTATAATTAAGCTTCAGCTCCTTCCCAAAATATTCCACACAGGATTCCTCCGATTCCGCAAATCATCTCAAGTCCGAAACAAAAGATTACCAAAAGGCAATATCCATCAAACACCAGATTGTTAAACTTAATTCAGATCTATTCGCTGCAATAATTCCCTAGAATTTGATTGTAAAATCAACTTCAAATACTTAAAAAGTTGAAAAAATTCGGCTGTACCTCAGCGAAGACTCAGAAATAGCGCACGAATCAGCAGATGTGGAGAGAGAAAGAAACCTGCAAACAAAAATCTGGCAATTCACTCAAGTGAGACGGAATTTTCGCTTTTGGATATGTATGAAGTTGTAGAATACTAGAACGAGCTGATAAAGAAATAACGCGTCGATCTGTCGTTGATTCTCGTCCGTTGATGAACCATTTCATGCTGACCGTTGGATGACAAGGTGATGCTTTGATCAACTGCTATCGCAGGGCATCAAGTGGCGGGCATCTGTATCACTTTTGGTTATTTATAATTTAACCCCAATTCTTATAAGAAATTCGGCTTTGAGCATTGACCTTTTCTTTAAGGGTTAAATACATTTGGTACCCTGCAACTATGTATTTACCTTTTAAATTATAAAATATAATAAAATATCTCCTCATGATATGGATCGATTTTTTATGATAAAAATGTCTTATTATTTATACCCTTAAAATATATCTATTATATTCATTTTGTAAAATATAATTTGATTTATTACAAAAAAATTATTTAAATTAATACTAACCAGAATTTATGATTTTTATAATTAGTATTGAGTCTGTATAAATTCTGTAAATTTACAATCACTGTATCTTTATATAAATGTTCAAAAACTTACATAATTTTCGCTTTTGTTGTTATATATATACATATTAAATTTATTTTAAAAATAAATTATCAATACAATTTTAAATTATTACATCGAATATATACATACACACAAACTATAAAATATGCAAATCTATGATATGATTAATCTACAATATTCTATAAAATTTTTTAGTAATAATATGATATATAATAATTATATACATATGTAATTGAACAAAATTTTTTAGTAATAATATGATAAATAATAATTATACGCATATGTAATTGAACAAAAACTTACAAGTGACGTACTTTTTTATGAAATTACATGTATTATGTATTTACACATATTTATATATATTTTTTAACATAAATAATTTATTTCGCAAATTTTTTATATATATTGAGCTTAAAAATATTTTTTTGTGTTACATAATGTATAAAAAGCTAGATTATTATTTTGTAAATAAAATTTTAAATTACTAAAAGTAGATTTAGAAGAATTTTTATTAATAAATCATACTTTAGGCAGTAAAATGAAAAGTATAGGGGATAAGTAACAAGGGATTTTTTGTCCTATTAATGTCAAATTATTTTATCAGAGAGGATTTTATAAGCTTTTATACTCTAGAGAATAAATGCGATAATATGTATAATTCAGGAGTGTAAAATATATTTAACTTTTATTTTTAATTACAATCTGGTGCCTTGGAAAACTTAAAATAGCTTAGTTGGCTGCCTCTAGTTTCAAGAAACCCTTGCAACCTAGGGAGAAAAGAGGGATAAGTGGGCAGGATTTTAATCAATTGTATTTTAGGTATTTTGAAATTTTAAATTAAGAATTGTGCTATATTTTTCATATCTGAGTCCATAAAAACTTTAGTTTAGAATTTGCAAAATCTTAGTACACTTGAAATTGATTATATAAAGTGATATGATTTACTATTCATTATTATCCGCAGAGATGACAACGGGGTGAATTTACAGCGACTTTGTCAAAACTCAAGACCATCCTGATCAAAAAAAGTTTTGGATCCCAACCCGTTAATATTTTTAAAATATGATTATAACTTTATAAATATGAGATAGTAATATTAATGAAAGGTTTTGTAAATTTATATGTGCATATTTTAGATATTGAAATATTTAAAAGTTTTAGAATATGTACTATTTATATAAATATTAAAATGTTTATAAACTATTTATTTATATTATTATTTAAATTTACAACAATACTGAGTTTATATAGCAATATTCATATAAATGGGTTGGCATAAAAAGGCCCAAGCAGTGTAAAAAGAAAAAAGAGATGTCAAATTCCAAATGATGCAAGATCTAATGTGCCCCCAGCCTAACTTAGGTAAGGCCTCAAGGTGTCCCTAGGAAGCCTAATCTGGATAGAGTCGGAGTCCGACAGGAGGCGATATCAAAAACTAAATTAGTAAAAAGAAGTCAAATCAGTCCAAAGTCGAAAGGACTCAGATCCAAGAAGGCCTCACAAACCCACAAGTAAGCTTAGGGACTTGAAATCTGTTAATCAAAGTTAAAGCCCATATCACATGGCATCTACAAGTGACCTAGGTGGCATTCATATAAAATCTCTAGAGTCGCACCTCATAAAATCAAATAAGGACCAACAACCCTATCGAGGATACATAGCGCCTCCAGTCAAAAGTAACCTATAAATACTAAATGTTTGGACTCTTGCTAGGAGAAAGGTGTTTCCTCAACCACCTAGCCGACATCATTATCTTTAGAAAATATCTTCATCACACTAGACTCTAACCGCTCCACGAGAATCGGAGGTCTCTAATCGCCAAGAAATAACCCTCCACCGAATCCAAGGGATTCTCCAGCCACCGAGGATCTTCACCAAATCCAAGGGGGATCAGCTCCGATTGCTAGGGACCCTCACTGAGTCCGTGGTTGGTTCATCTAACCACTTTGAGATCATGTTCTACTAGTGGGAGAAGGCGATTGGAGCCTACATACTATAATTTTTACCTTCATGCTACCACTTTAATTTAAAAGAATATTGAATTTCATACCTAGAGTTTCAATTCAATATCAATCTCTCATTTGTATGTGAAAATCGAGCAATAATACTATTTTAATCACTCATTTATACTCTTTTAGTTTTTAGCACTTATTTCATTACTTTCCACTTCAACTGAACCCAAACACCACATCTTTTACTTGCGTTATGTAGTATATGTAAGTATAAATAAGTTATATATTTTTATATATGTATAAATATATTTTATAAAATATAAAAAAAATAAAAAAAAAGCTAGAGGTTTGGGGTGGGTCCGGGTCCCGCCCCGAAACCAATTCAAGGCTTTAAAATCCGGCCCAACTTCATACAAGCTTTAAGATTTTATTTTGAAAATGTCCATCGCCAGAAGAGAAGGATTTGAGACTTATAAGTCGTTCAAACTTTTCATGTGTAATCAATGTAAAACACTTATATACATATTTATGTACATATTATATTTATTTATATAATATAAAAAGATATATTAATTATACAACATATACAATAATACTTATAATTGGGGAAAAATGCAAGAATCCCCTTGTGATATTATAAATAGGTAAATTACCCCTTTATGAAAAAATAAATAGCAATTTACCTCTCTGTATATTTTAAAATACTACAATTTATCCCCTATAATTTTTAAAATAAAGCAATTTACCTCCCCGTACAAGGGGGTAAATTGCTTCATTTTAAAAAGTACATGAAGGTAAATTGCTATATTTTTTTACAGGGGAATAATGTGCTCATTTTTAATATCACATGGGTAAACTGCTATTCACCCCTTATAATTGTCATGATGTTGTCAAATTGATTGCAATTAGAATTTTTCAAAGAGAATAAAAGTAAAAAGGGGTCTGACAGTTTGGTAAACACTATAATGATGGATTTGAAATTTTTACAATTACAGAAAATTTTAAATTTTACGTTAAAAATATTTACTATATTAATAGTGTGCTTCTTGGTTTTCTTTATAAAGAAAAGATTGGTGAAGATAATTATAATTGTGCAAGAAATTGGGATGTTATTGTTCTAGCGTCTCTTTCTATTTTCTTTATTAAGAAACGCGTGATTAAGAGAATCATAAATAGTCGTGCACACGTTATCAATAATGATAAAGCGATGGAGTACAAGGAATATTAACAGTCGGATAAAAACAAAAGACGTGTGACTTCGATGCGATTTCTCCTTTGTTTTGTTTTTTACGCTTTTGGCAATTCCTCACTTTATTGGGAAAAAACCTGATAGAGACAATGTTGAGTGTTAACTATTCATACAAATTTTGAATCTGCAAACATAAATTACAGGATTAGAAGAAAAAAAATATGTAAAAAAATGAATTTTATAAATTTTAATAAAAATAAAAAGTACAATCTTTAAGAATGAAGATTATAGCGAGATCCAACGACCAGAAATTTTTGTTCTTGAGCTCTTTTAAATCTGTGGGAAAAAATTATGAGTTACTTTGAAATACAGTATCAGGGTTTTGAAAATTTGATGCTAAAATAGACGTGGAACTATCGCAGTTGTAGAACTTCATCGTGACAAAGAGTTTCGAATTTGCGTTGGACTTGAGTCGTTCGAATTTGTTGTAAGTATGTAGTGCGTAGACTTGTCGAATGAATTTTCCTTTTTATAGACAAACTTTATGCAAATTTTTAGGGAAAAGTATTATTTTAGTCCGTTAAGTATGCATAATTTTAATTTTAGTCCGATAACTATGTCTATTTTTATTTAGTTTCAGTAACTTACAAAATTGCTTACTTTTAGTCTTCTGGCAAATTTTCGGACAATTTTACCCCTATGAGTGGACTAAAACTGCCTTTCAAAAGTTACATAGGGGTAAAATTGTCCGAAAATCTGCCAGAGGACTAAAAGTAAGCAATTTCGTAAGTTACCGGATCTAAACAAAAATGGACATAGTTATCGGACTAAAATTAAAATTAGGCATACTTAGCGGACTAAAATAATACTTTTGCCAAACTTTTATTTGGACTTGATATAGATACGTTTTTAACTGGGCCGTACTTAAATATGATTAGACTCAATTAATCAATTCAAAAAAAAAATTATATTTATTTTGAATCTGTCTGTGAAAAATGTGTAAGTGCTAAATTTGTTATCAACTTTAATTTGCAACCAAATTATTAGTCAATTTTGTTTGAGTTTTATAGTTAGTAATTTTGATACAAAAAATCTCAATGTCTACGTATTTTAATTGCATGTCGTTTTCGTTGTTAAAGGAATTGCATAGTGTTCACATAAGAAAAATAGAAAAATGAGACAAAATTTCTTTATTAGTCCCTCATTTATACTTTTCATCCCACTTTGGTCCCTCATTTCTTGGATGCATCGTAATAGTCCCTCAACTTTTAAACATGTTGTATGGTCATTGACCGTCTAAGTTTTGATGAAACCTAATTAAAGTTGATGAAATAATGTATTATTGAGAGGTAAAATTGAAAAATTCATGTACTTGAATAATTTTTCAATAATTCAAAAATATCACGTACTCCGATAATATTAAATATTTTATAAGTAAACAAAAATAGATATCTCGATAGAACAACTACTAATTATTCAAATTAAATAAATATTTATTATAACTGAAAGTTGAATATATTCTTAAAATTTTGCAATGTATATTGAATTTGGATTTTAGTATAAGTTTCTTATAAATGTAGAAAAATAAAGATGGTAGAAAATTATAAAATAATAAAATATTATAATCAATTTCGATAATTAATGTTGAAAAAAATCAGTCGGCTTAAAATAAAAAAAAAAAGAAAAATTGATTTAGATTCATACAAAATCTTTTCTATATATATATTGCCTTATAATACCTAGGCATAAAATACATTTATTATATTTGATTTTTTTTTAATAATTTGTAGTTGTTTTATTAATATTTGTACTTTTATTTAGTTACAAATCATATTATTATTGAAGTATATGATTTTTTTAATAATTCATAAATTATGAAAGTACACGAGTTTTTTCAATTTACTCTTCAATTCATTAGTAGAATATTTTATCCACTTTAATTAGATTCCACTAAAATTTAATGATAAGGAACCATAGTAAAATCTACATAAAATATAATGTACTATTGCGATATATTCGTAAGTTAAGGGACTAAAATGATACAAAAAGTGAAGATAAAGTACTAATGAAGATATTTTGACAAAAAAAAATAATCAACTTTTCACAAAACATTTTTAAATATTATGGAAATTGATGCCCCAAAAATATATAATTATTGATCTAATTAAGACAAAATCATAAATAGTAACACATGGAATAATTTTGAATGGGACCTACTATCAATTCTCTTTCTTCTACAACTTTAAATGCATTTCTTGATATATTTTTATAAGAATTGATTACATGTATTATTAAATTTTAAATATTAGCAATTATAGCAAGATGAATTATTAATAATTAATAATAATTCAATCAATAAATAATCACTATCAGAGTAGAGAACTACTTATAAAATTTGAACCCATAATTTTATAATTATGAGACCTCACCTACACTGCTAAAATGGTACTTATTAGTGTATATATTTTTTTAAATATAATTATATAATTACATACAATACCTCAATAAATGGAGTCATGCATCGATATTCGATCAATCCATCTCCGTAATTAAGAATAATAAAATAAATTACAATAAATAGTTATACAAATATCCACAGATGTGTGGGGCTCGAATCGATTTATAGGACCTTCATATTAACTACTAGACTAATACATCATTGGTTATTTGTGTACAAATATATACATACAACTCCTCCATCTATATATACATCTCCCCAACTATCTCTTTAATTCCACATGCATAATTAGCAATAATACAGCTACAGCCATTCCCTGCACTTTCAAGTTCAGTTTAGTTTGGTTAACAATGGTACTTTCTTTCATACTCCTTCTGATCACTACTTATTTCCTCGGATTCTCCCAAAGCCAGCTCCAAGTTGGGTTCTATGACTCCACCTGCCCCAACGCCGAGGCCGTCGTCGCCGCCATAGTCCGCGATGCCGCTGCCTCCAACCCAAACACCGCCCCCGTCTTGCTCAGGCTTCACTTCCATGACTGCTTCGTTGAGGTAACCCTCCCTCCCCCCCTTCAATTTTAATACATTCTTGCATACAGTGAAAATTCTCGTTATTATTACACTTGTTATGTGATTAGTCACTTACATGGTTCAAACTTTCTTTGGCTAAAATTCCTGTACGGGCTAATGTCATGGTACACATTGGATTTTTCATTGCAAATTTGCTGCCTAGTGTTTGATTAAGACCGAAACAGACAATGATCGGAACTACATTAGTTGATTGCTATACATATAAGTTTGATGCTCTTGAACAATCCAGGGGTGCGAAGGGTCGATTCTGATTGATAACGGGCTGGAAACGGACGAGAGACAGGCGTTCGGGCATCAAGGAGTCGGAGGATTTGACATCATAGAGAGAGCAAAGTCCCAATTGGAAGCTGAGTGCCCCGGAACTGTTTCTTGCGCAGATATAGTGGCTTTGGCTGCCAGAGATGCTGTAGTTGTGGTAAATATTGCTACTATAACTGACACTTTCGAGGGAACTCATTGTCTGTGATTGTTGCTGATCGGTCTGCTTGTAAATTCAGGCAAAAGGGCCGTTCTACGAGGTGGAAACAGGGAGAAGGGATGGCATGGTTTCGAATGTAACATTGGCGGACGATATGCCGGACGTTGGCGATTCCGTTATGAGCCTGAAAGCCAAGTTTTTCAAGAAAGGCCTCAATGAGAAGGATCTTGTGGTTCTCAGTGGTAGGATCACACACCTCTTCTATTTTATCATTTCACTTGTTATGTAATTCGTGTACAATTTAAGTAGAGCTACCAATTATATAATAAATTGTAATATAACTAGTCAACTCAATTCAGATATGTAAATAGATACATCTACATAGGCAGAAAAGTCGTGCAAACCTGGCTAGATACATCTAACTACTCACGTTATATGTTATTATACTTGTTATGTGATCGATCACTCTATTAAAATTGTAGCAAGCATCGGTCACATAAAAATGCAATAGCAAACACACGTATGCTTGCTGAAAAATGCAACTTTTGTGGGTGTCTAAGTCGGTAGACATGCTAAGATAGATGATCTTAGCTTTTGATTAATGCAAGAAAATTCGCAGAGTTTGGAAATAATTTTCTAATTATGTATTAGAAAAGATATATTCATCTATATTTTTTAAAAAATAAGAAGAACAAACCAAAAATATTTATCATTTTTGAATTCCAAAAAATGTAAGCAACCCCTATAATATTGTAAAAGAGCAAATTATCTGTCTATAAAAGAAAGAAATAGCAATTTTCCTCTTTATATTTTTTTTCATTTAAAAAAATATAGAAAGGTAAATTATTTCATTTTAAAAACATATGGAGATAAATTGCTATTTTCTTTTTATAAGAGAGAAATTTGCTCACTTACAATATCACTGAGGATAAATTGCACTAAACCCTTTTTCAATTTGCAGTGAATAATGTAATTCATGAGCACTTGAGTGATTTTTTTTGCTTTTTTAATTGTCAAATAATCAATTTAGGTATAAATTAATTACAGGGAAAAAAATATGGATGTATAATAGCATGCACGTGAGGGTTGAACTGATGGGACATAATTAAAGAATAAAAAAAGATTAGATAGATAGATGAGTTGCATGTGAACAGATGCAAGTTGCTTTCACATAAAAATAAATTAAATGGACACAATTAAGATTATAATTTCCATTTTATGTAAAAATAATTCCACTAGCTAATTAATTTAATTTTTTTTATAATGTGGATAGAAATGTTTAATTATGAAAATTCAATTTAAATCCCATTACTAAGTTTGTGTGATGTCACAAAATTAATGAACGATAAATTAGCTTTGATCTATATTTATATTTTATAGTTTTTTTTCGGACAAAATGTGTAATATTATTTCGAAATAAATACAAATTAATGTGGATAAATATGAATACCCTAGATATTTTTCATGAATATTGGTATGAAAATAAGTTGTCATGTGTGATATTTGGGTCATTGGTTAGATGATGAGGTAGGATGAAAGGGACTACATTAATTAGTGATAGGGGATATTTTATTTTCAAATTTAATGCAGTTGCTTTTGAGCTCTTTTTATCTAATAAAATAAAATTAATTACATTTAGACCCTTGTAAATGCGAAACAATTATCTTAATTACACTTAGACCTCCTTTGATTAAGTGTAATTATGTATTTCTAGAGGGGTTCAAATGTAATTAACCCAAAAAAAATCATAAAAAGTCGATGTTTATGTTCTTCATTTGCTAATTTTATCCGTTTTTTATCTTTAGCTGCACATACAATTGGCACGGCAGCATGCTTCTTCATGGGCCAGAGGCTCTACAGCTTCACGCCCGCTGGCGGCTCAGACCCATCGATAAACCCCGTCTTGCTACCGGAGCTAAAATCAACGTGTCCGGAGAAGGGAGACGTCGGTGTGCGGCTGCCGATAGACAGAGGCAGTGCGGAGACGTTCGACATCCAAATCCTGCAGAACATCAGGAGCGGCTTTGCTGTGCTGCAATCCGATGCTAGCCTGTATCAAGACCAGGCCACGAGGA
>NC_026154.1:14710215-14716979 GCF_000512975.1 Sesamum indicum
CGTTCGGGCCGTCGTTCGAGGCAGATTTCGCCAGTGCAATGGTGAGAATGGGCAGGATTGGTGTGCATACAGGGTCGCAAGGCACCATCAGGCGGACTTGTGCTGCTTTTAATTGATAAGAACTCGTGTGTGTGATTAGCCTTGGTGTTTATATGGCCCTAATTCTACTTATACATACATACATACATACATATATATATTATATGCTCCATTATTATGTGTGATTTGTTTATTATGTAATTGATGGGAATATAGTTTGTAATGGACACATAATTAAGTTTTATAAAAATATGTGTTTAGGTATAATTGTGCGATTCATTACGATAATTTAAATAATACATATTTAACTATTTATCATGTGATTGGTTACGCTGAATATCTCATAAGACAGCCTCAGACTTCTTTGTCTCTTTTTGAGGTGTTTGCGCGTTGAAATTAATTATTTCAAATATCTTAATTAGAAACTCTTACTTTTTGGAGTTTATAAGATATTAATTTTTTGAATTGTTCGAATAAATAAAATTATAAAGCTTGTAAAATATTATTGATGATGATCTTATAATTAATATGATAAAAATCAAACGAGTTTTGTTAGAGTTTAGGGTTATTAATTACAATTAGATCCCCTCTAAAAATATAAAACTACAGTTTCTTTGAAAGAAGCTTAAAAAAATACAATCACACCCCCTCCAAAAATTTATTTTTTACATGCAATTTTCTTTTGTTAGGGTTTAGACGAAAAATATTGACATCAACAAAAAAAATATAAACTTTTAATTTATCCCTTACTTAACATTATATGTAATAATTTCGCACTTATAAGGAAAATTATATATCTGTCCTTGTAAATCAGGTTTAAGAAAAGATACAATCCTTTCATATCCCATCATCGGACGTAGACTTTTAATCGAACCGAGTCACCAAAGTCAAGGCAAGGTTGCTGCTAGCAAGAAAATAACCCTTGGCTTTGATAAATATGCCGTTATATTACGAATGAGAATCAAAAGTATTAATTTTATAAGTTATATGACTAAAAGTGTTGATCCCATAATGAATGGGAGCAAAGTAAAACAGGCCTAATTTATGTGACCAAAAATATAAAAATAACAGACATGAGAATGTTAAATGAGTAGTAAAATTAAAATTTTATATAATTTTTATTGCTTAAGTCGGCATTTTTGGTCCAACAAATAACAGAAAAGAGGGTTAGGTGTAAATAATTTTTTTTTTGAAGTAAGTGTAAGTTTAATTTTAAAACTTAAAACAAAAAAAGTATAATTTCGTGTTTCAAAAATAAGGTCTAAAAAAAATTAACCCTAAACTTTAAAAATAAGTTACGCACGCCTTATAGAAGTTTATAAACTGTTGATATCTTATCTTTTTTTTCATTTTATACACTCCTTTATAAAAAAATTTATCCAACACGTATTAACATTCTATGAACACAGTATACATCCGATCTAAAGTATACGGGTAAAATTCATTTTAATCTCCGTCTTTTCAACTCATTCCAAATTAGTCCCTCTAATGAGTGGTTTTTCTATATTAGCCTTATGAAATTCTTTTTCTTTTTTATTACATAAAATCATTTGCCATTCACTTTTTTATTTCTAATTACAATTTGATCCTTCTATTTTAAATTTTTTTCCATAGTTTTACACCTTCTGCTAATTTTTTCTCCATTACAGATTATTTGATTTTGAGGAAGCCACACTAAATTGGAGTAGATTTTCTATCACAATTACTATTTTGATTTTTTATTTCATTTCACATATACAGATTTAGACCATGTTTATTTTAATACGTAAGTTTGTATAAAAAAATTAATATAAATTAATATAGTATTTACTTTATTGTATGATGGCTCGATATAAAATCAAAACTCTATATTAATTACTGTTACATCTGAACAAACAAGCTTTTTTTTAATATAGTGGTTTTTTTTAATTATTATTTTTATTATTTTTTATTTTTTTTTGGGTGTAAACTTCCTCCCAAGCTCTTTAATCTTACAAACAAGCTTTTCCCCAGCTTGGGATATCCATTTTTGGTAGCTATTTTTCTGAATTTGAGTTGACCTTTTCTTTTTTTTTTTTTCCGAATTTTCTTTTGTAGATCAGTAATAAATAGAAGGATGTGAAAAATCAGATATGAGCATCATTGTAAAGGTAATGTCGGTATTGTAACTTATTTTTCATAATTCTCGAATATAAACATATTTTTTACATGGAGAACGAGGTTGTCCGAATTTATCATCGAATCAGCCGAAGAACCGAAGTGGCCATTCTGCTCCATGCAGTTTTAGTGCAAAGAGGTGATTTTGAGAGAAAAAATTTGTTGTGCATTTAAATTTAGTAGACAAGGGCTAAAAAGTAATTTTGCTACCAAAATCACGAGGATTCTTAAAACTAAATACTTGATAAAATTAATGTAGTTTTGGTAATTCTTGTAAGTAATGACCTTACAATTTATACTAAATATTTTTTTATCATTCATTTAGATAAAGATGATCCTATCACTTATTTAATTCCATTTTCGAAGTAAATGAGGCCCAAGTGTGTAAAATTTCTCCGTAAATATATGACGTAATATTTATACACGTAATGCTCATGCATAAAATGAAATAAAAGATCTAACCGGACAATCAGTATGGCTAACACCCAATAGGATTACACAGATTGATGTAATGATTATGGCCTAAATTAAAGCCAATTTTTCAGAATAAATAAAACATTTTTCTGTGGTTTAAGACAATCAGTATGGTTAACAACCTCATTGATCCATTGGGGACATCCGGGTTTGACGGTAAAAACTGAGGATAATATCTCGTAATTAAGATGAAACATGAAATCAAAAAGATAAAGGGGGAGACAGAGAAGAACATTCTTGTCCGAGCCTGGTTTGACGAGCAGTTTCCTTCTCTTTTTTCACCGTATCTCAATCCCTGACAATAGATATACAAGTGCATCAACTGTTTGTATCAGTGAATGTAGCTCATGAAACATAGTTATTCCTGATGATGTATGCACATATGTTAGTGTTTGTGAAAGAGTTGATCAATGTTGGGCTCGATTTTTGTCAGATTCGACACGTATTTCTATATGATCGAGCAATCAAGATCGGCATATAAGAGACGGGTACCCCAAAAGAACTCTTATGGCTACAAGCAAGATTAGAAAAGCTATTGGGGTAGTGAAGGATCACACCAGCATTGGCCTGGCCAAGGTGGGCGGTGGCACCTCCGTTTCGGACTTGGTAGTAGCCATCGTGAAGGCCACCCGACATGACGAAAACCCACCCGAAGACCGCTACATTCATGAGATCTTATGCCTGACAATGTATTCGCGAGCGATGGTGAGTGCTTGCGTGAGCGGCATTGCCAAGCGCCTCAACAGGACCAGGAATTGGGTAGTGGCCTTAAAAGCCCTCATGCTTGTCCATCGGCTCCTCACCGATGGTGACCATGCCTACGAGCGGGAGATCTTCTCCGCAAAGCGGCATGGGACACGCTTCCTCAACATGTCTCACTTCCAAGATTCCTCTGGGAAACTGGATGCATGGGACTACTCGGCATTTGTTCGCAACTATGCGCTGTACTTGGATGAGAAGCTTGAGTTTAGGATGGAGGGCCGGGGACAGAATGGAGGTTCTGCATATAATGAAGAAGATGATGAAGAAGTTGTTACGTCCAATGACGCGTTGGTGCGGGCTACACCCGTGTGTGAAATGCAGAATGAGAGCATTTTCTCTAAGGTTGATCATCTGACACAGCTTCTTGAAAGGGTTTTATTATGTAGACCAACAGGTACTGGTGTAGGTTTCATGGTCTTTTTTCATTTGGGAGTTGCACATGTGAATAATATTGTGAAGTGAATTTCTTGTAATACAGGTGCTGCAAAGCACAACAGGATTGTGGCTGTGGCTCTCTACGCCATAGTGAAGGAGAGTTTTCAGCTATGCTATGACACAACAGAAGTAATCGGGACGTTGATTGAGCGGTTTATGAAGCTTGAAATACCAGATATGATAAGAGTTCACGCCGTCTTCTGTCGCATTTCAAAGCAGTACGATGAGCTAGATGCATTCTATGACTGGTGCACGACTGCTCGGATTGTGCCCCCTTCCGATTATCCTAAATTTGAGAAAATTCCACAGCAGAAACTCGATATGATGGATGACTTTGTTCACCAAAAGTCGGCCATGTTGAGAAAACGGAAGGCGGCCACAAGAGCTAAGCCAAAGTCCAAACACGTTGAAGAAACAAAGGCGGCAGAAGCAGAACATGTTAAGCATGTAATCAACGAGGTGTCACCAGCTGCACAATTGGTAGAAGCAAGAGAGAAAAACGAAATAAACGAGGCAAAAGAAGATGAGAAAACTCGAGAAATAGGTGATTTGTTGAACTTGGATGAAGATGCACCAAGCATTGAAGAACAAGAGCATGCGTTCGCATTAGCTTTATTTGATGCCGTTCCAGCCACAACCGCTCCAGCAAGTACGCCCACCCCATGGGAAGCCTTGAAGAACTCATCAGGAGATTGGGAGACGGCATTGGTTCAGTCCGCAAGCCATTTGTCAAATCAAAAGGCATCTCTTCCCAAAGGTTTTGATACATTGATGCTTTATCGCATGTATCAACCAGGGGCAATGGCTCCTACCGTTGGTCCTACGGCCACTGGAAGTTCTAGTAGTGTGGCGCAAGGGTCAGCGGGAAGGACGGCCATGCTGGCCTTGCCAGCACCACCGGCAGCCAATGCTGGAAACGACGGTCCATCATCAAGTACTGATCCTTTTGCCGCTTCTCTTGCGGTATTGCCACCAGGGTATGTCCAGATGTCTGAGATGGAGAAGAAGCAGAGATTTTTAGTAGAGGAGCAACTATTTTGGCAGCAATATGCCAAGGGTGGGATGCCGGGACAGGTGGGATTAGCAAATGTACAACAACAAAATCCTCATCAGTATATAATAGGAGGCGGATCGGATCTTCTATTATAAAGTCTATTTCTATCTTCTGCTCCATTCATCGTACACACGTCATATATATAAATCTTTGTTAAAATAAAATATATAATGTCATTCTTATATATACGGTATACGTATGTTGAATGGAATAGAAGATGGACTATGATTTGCAACAGATAATTCAATCCGAATATGAGGTTGCATATAGAGGTAGTGAAGCTTTTCTTTCTCTCTACTTAGAGTTGGCTTCTAGAAACACTCGCGTTGATGTAATCTATGGGAAATTCTAACCCATATCAAGTTGAGACGGATTTGAACTCATTATATGACAAGTGTAATATATTTGTCGTGTAATGGATGTAAAATTTAAGGAAAGTGACCAATTACATGATATATGTATGGCACTTGCTCTACAATTGATTTGATTTGACCGAATCTGACTTAGACAATAATTTTTTTATAATCTAAAAGTTAGGAGAATGCCAAAAAAATAATTATGAATCCATGTATATAATGGTTTTTTAAGGTGTTTTTATACCATGCCAAGAGTCATCAGGACCAAACAACATCAAAACTAAGTAAAAAGTTCATGTTATGTAGAATTCTGTGAGAAATTTGCCATAGTTCATTGCGAAGAACATGTGCATTCAGGCGTGGGATCTACACATTCTAGTTCATCCCACAACATTGTGAATTTTGTAAAATATGAAACCACAACTTTATTTCCTTGAGAAATCGAAGCAATTTCTCACTGCAAATTATAGATCATAGGTCCATTTGTCTGTCCAAACCTAGCTTCCAACTGCAACCATAGATTTCTAGCAGATTTAGCATAAGAAAAGGCCTTTGCCATATTGAATTCATTAGCCACGAAAATACCATACTATCTGTTTCTAATCCCCTGCTTAAACTCTTCAGTATTTTCAGTAGGTTTTGGATACGTTCCATCAATAAAGGACAGTTTCATTTTTGCAGTAAGTGCAACCTTAATGGACCTACTCTGTAACAGATAATTATTTCGCATCAACGGGGTGGAGACCAAAATCATACCTCGAAAATCCGAGCTATGAATCTTCAAATCTTCCGATTCACTAGCCGCACTCGCACCTGAGGTTGAGCTGGAACCGAAACCAGAACCAGCTGCTTCATTCATCACCATTGTTCTTTAGTTGTTTATAACTACCACTTGAGGACTATATATTCAGTATCCAGAGACCATCTGTAACAATCAATATACTGATTATCGACATGAAGTATCTATATTCAATTAAAAATTATCAATAAAGTAGAAAAATAATTACTACAAAAGTAGAATAACAAACCACATCTACGTTTACCAGCTTTAATTTTCTCAATTAAGCTACACCTTATTAGAAAATTCTGAATTAAATTAAGGTAAATTACAATAAATTCTCTTAAAAATATAATATTATAAATATTTTTAATTATTTAAAAAATTATAATTCCCCTCTTGAAATTAATTGTCATTTAATAAATATCCCCTACAATAAGTTGTTATGAAGGAGTATTTATATTAGACGACCATTTATTTAAAATGAATATTTGTATATTTAAATAATAATGAGGTAATTATAATTACGACAAATTTCAAGGGTTCATTGCAATTTACCGATTAAATTATTAGTGACAATGACTTGGGCCTATGTTATGAAAAGGTCAAAGGCCCATTTATTGTGGAATAGGCCCAGCCCGAAGGGCAAGCTATAAAAGGGGAAAGAGAGAAATGGAGAACAGAAACAGAAAAGAGAGGAGGAAGGGAAAAAAGGAGAAAGTGGAAGAGC
>NC_026154.1:14717035-14844366 GCF_000512975.1 Sesamum indicum
GAGCGGGAAGTATCAGAAGATCAAGAACAAACGACGGCGCTGCGGTGGCGGCCGGAGAAGTATAACCGCCGGTGAGGGCGTGACTGTTGGTATCTGCTGGTTATTTTGGTCGGAAAAATCAATTAGGGTTTCCTCACATTGGCTTAGCCGCCAAAGGCACAACTACACTAAGAACAGAGCATGTCATTCTGCGAGCGCGCCAAACAGAGGGATTGCCTTTGAAGAATGTGGAATTTCTTGAGAGATTGTATTTAGTTTGCAACTTAAAGTGTAGGAGGCATTTCATTTGTTAAGATGGATGAACTGTTGAAGAATAAGACATTCGCGGTCCATGCAGCTGCTGCCTCATGGTCCGTGGCGCTAGGCACTGCCATAACCTACCCACTTGATACTCTCAAAGTCTTGATACAGGTTTGAAGACTGAGTGCTTGTATTGCATTCGCGCTTACCCCTATATAATCAGTTTGTTCAGTATATATAAGTGGGATTTATGTGGACAACTGAAAACAGGTTGGTTCCAGCACTAAAAAACAGTTAGCTGTGGCTGATGTTCTTTACAGAGTTCAAGCTTTGTCAGGATATTCCGGTAATTTTTTAGATACAGTTTTTGGACATTTCTTCTGGATGGGAGTTGGGTGAAGTGTAAAATTATTGTGGATTTGTTTGTTATCACTTCTCTTTCGGACATTTTCATCCTTGAATAAGATAATAAGCTTTGCTTCAAATCGAGCATATTATGTGTTCACACACGCTTTATGCACAAACGGGAAATGGTTGCTCCATATAGTGATAGAAATTATTTGGCTAAAAGCGGAGTAAAACGCACAGAATGGACGTTGTTTAAGAACCAGCTTGCTTCTTAGGGATTTAAACAACACCTGAGGGAGAATTAACAAACAGAAGTTGTTGGGGATATGGGGTTTCAGCTGCATGATATCTATGGTCATCAAGAATGTGCAAGTTAGCTTGAGTCATATTGAATAATGAAAAAAATCACACCTTTTATGTTTATACTTAATGGGATTTAATGGTTCATTCAGTATGATGTTTGATTTCTTGCTCACTCAAGTCTCTAGTGTTTGTTTTCTGGTACGTCTCTGCAGCACTTGATTGAGGTTTAACTAATCTGTTTTGCCATTTGTCACATTATAATTTGCCTCTAGCGTGCCCATAACATCATACTCTTTTTATTCTGAATTCAAATTTTCAAAAGTTTTGGCATTCAGATTCTTGGTCCTCCATGTGAGAATCATCAGATATTGACCTGCTTTATTTTAGGTCTGTACAATGGTGTTGGATGGTTGACTTTGGGAAGGACATTAGGTCTGGGAGTTCGCTTTGGTGTTTATGAGTTATTGACAGCATTCTACAAAGGTAAATTTACTTTGTGAATTTATTATGTACTTTAACTTCTCTTTGTGACTCTGCTTCTGGGCGAATGCTGGTTTTCCTCATCTTATCATGATTAAAAAACGACTCCATAATGCATTCGTTTTTTCTATGAAGAAACAAAAAGCTAATAAAATCAGCTTGTGGACAAATACAAGGAGGACTAAATTGATCCCCATCTTCATGCACCTCCCAAGAATATCTAGGTGGTAAGGAGAGAGTTATGCTATAAGACCTCTGACTCTCAAAATATATAACTTGGAGTGAAAAGGAGAGCGTGCCTAGTGTCACCAGGGAAATGTTGATTTCATGAAACAAGGAGGTATTTAGATGTCCTTATAAACATATTTCAGATCACTTGCATCATGTTTAGGGCTCCAGCGAGGATCTTCAGTTGTATATGTCACATATTTGTTCCAGTAACCTATTAGCTACAAATTCACTGGATAACTAACTTAATTTCTACTAAACAAACTTTATAAGAAGAATTACTGAAACTAAAAGAGTTGCAGCAAATGGGTCAAGCTTTACAATTAGTATGTTTTAGGTGCCACAAACATCCAAAAGCATCAGTGAAGATGAGAAGCAAGTTGAAATGGCTCATAGAAACTTTCAAGAGAAAGGGCCTTCTGCAATATGGAGTGAGACTATCAAAGAGAAGAGAGGAGCTTGTGAGTTTTCAAAATAACAAAGTTATACAAGTGGAGGAAGAATAATTGTTGTGAGGCAATAAGAGAAAAATTTGGAAGTGTGATTACATAGCTTATATGAGGATACTCTAAATTTGGTGTATAGTGGAAGAAAATGCTTATGATAAACATCATTCATCATATGCTGTTGCTTTTTTCTGGTCTTTGTATTGAGCAGGAGTCACTAACAAATGTTAGTTGCAAGAGTTTGTGCATGCTGACTTTGCCTTTTTTTCTGTTTGAATGGTTCAAAGTGACCATGTTGCAGATGATGTCTTAATGCTTGGTCAATAAGCTTGAGGCATGATTTTTATTGTTTCAATCCTGGTATCTGGAAACAGAAGGCTGCCTGCATCACTTACTGCTAACTAGAAATAGTAAATTCTATCTTTTCCAGTTACAGAAAGGGAAAATATACCAGTTGGTCTGGTTCCATCATGGTCACTGGTTCAGTTCTAGGATAGAAGCCTTCTGCTGGTTTATTTTGTACTACTTTTCCATATTGCTGTGGTGATCTTTTGTTACAAATTGCTGCAGACAAATATCTTTGTTCATCTGCATGGAAGCATGTACACACTCTTACAAATTAATGTATGAGAGAAAGATTACTATCTGGTTGAAGTGTGGGTCCATTCTTCTTGAGTGTGTTTCGATCAGCTAACCATATATTATATTAAACGGTGCTCACACACATACTTCTTCATCAGATGGTCGGGCAGATGGTAATGTGCATGTCTCTGAGGCTCTAATGGCAGGATTTGCTGCTGGCATGATGGAGTGTCTTGTAAGCTCTCCATTTGAACTTATTAAACTTCGCACCCAGGTGGCTTCTGCTTCTCGTGTATTGAACTCTCAATCTATTGCTGAAAAGAGTAGGGCTTCCTCTTTAGTTTCAAGATTACTGCCTAGGTATTCCCTTGACATGACTGCAATGACAAACTCTCTTGGTCTCTTGTCTACCTTGACCACTAAACAAGCAAATATGCTGGATGCTTTGAAAGAATATCCATGGATGATGACAGGATCTGGTAAACCTCCAGCTGTGAGTAATGTTAGAATGCCATCGGACATTATATCTTTGGAAGGATGGGGTGCTCTGTGGAGAGGTCTTAGATCGGGTTTAGTCCGAGATTCAATATTTTGTGGCATATTTTTCTCAAGTTGGCAATTTTTACACCAAGCTATGTTGAACTGGAAAGCTGTGGGAATGGACCCTGTGCCCAGGTTTTATTCACCGCTTGTTGATTGTCCATTTAAGTTCTCATGGTCAACTAAAATCCCAGATTTAGTATGAAAAATGGTTTCTGAGCATTGCTATCAGTACAATTTGTTGTTTATTTCTGTGCATCCATCGTAGAACCAGAAATGTCTTGGCCAAATACTTAGTCTTGTCAACCTTCTGATATTGTTGGTGAGTCTTCAGCCAATGAAAATGTACAAAGTCTACTCTTTTTTTCTCATTTACGCGCATTTCTTTCTTTCTGCTATACTTCTGTATTCTCTGCCATCCTGTTTGGTATTTGGCATAGTTGGCTACAGCTTAGGATTATCATCTTCAGCAACGTGCAAATTTGATATGTGATAATAGGTCAGTAAAATGGCATAATCTAGTGATATTATTTGTTTTTCTTCCCTTTATGGTCACAGTAGCATTTATTGCTACTTGGCAGATGTACCGTGTGAATCAGAGGTGCACCTATTTATGATTATTTGATGGGATAACAGCAGTATTGTTCTTATTGGGCTGCTTTTTTGTTTTTGCTTTGTTTTCTTACTATAGAAGATGTTTTTCAGGTATGATAATGAAGTTGGTCCTTTATCTCCAATAGCTGTTACTCTTGTTGCTGGAGTTTCTGGTTCATTTGCTGCAGCCGCATCTCATGGTTTTGACACTACTAGAAGTCGATCACAATGCACTGTTCTGCCTAAGGTATGGTACTTGACGAAGAGAAGGGTTTGGTGGAAGATCAGTTTCAGAACTACTCTCCACTTGATAGTCATAAATGCTTTTGCAAACTCTTCAATGCGTCCCTGGGTTCTTTTGTGTGAATGGTTCCCATTTTTCATGTTTACCATTTCGTACAAGTGAATGGTGGTGTTTTATAAATAACACCTGCTATTGCTGAATGTTCGCTTGCAGAGTAAGTGGAGAGGTCCTGGATTGTTGACTGGACCTGGAACTATAAAAGAAAAGGTTGTTAGCCAAATCATAGAATCCGGAGAGGGTGGGGAAAAGGGGCCAAGATTGTAAAGATTTTGAAGGAGAAAGTAACATAAACGGGAGGCTTTCTTAGTAATTGACAGTGGTACTCCTTAGTTGTCTCTGCCATTCTGCTTTAAATGCGGCTTCAATTTTATGTACAACAATTTTCTTCAAGAAAATTGTTGATATGGTATTAAAATTGTTGTTACAATGTTAAGAAGTTAGCTCTCCAGCGTGTCAGCCTTGTAGATTTGCTCCAGGGGTCTTATGGATGCCATTTTGGTTATCACTTTAGTGTGTCCCAGAATTTCTTCTAACTAAAATTTCAGATAGCGTCTACCCCTTGTCAGAATGCCATTTGTTACATTAGAAAATGCATCATAAATTGTTAGATGTCTGAAGTGACAGGACGAAAGTGATGCAAAAGGGGCGAGTGTACATCATAGTCATTACTGGTTATATATTCCTTTTGAAAGGTCAAATAATATGGCAAACTGAGATCTAGGGAGGCAGGTTTTGTTTATTTCCCCCTCTTTTTTCATACTTAATACTATTTTTAATTGCTTCCTGCAGTATGTATCGATGGAGAGGAAATTTCTTAAGTGGAGTAAACCTGGGAAGAGATTTGAGAGGCTAACTGGGATCCACCCGGCTGATAGAAACTTACTACTGAATGGCATATGGTTGCGCGTGGCTCGTTGTGGACTTGCATCATCTGTCATTGTAGGAAGTTACTTTTTCACTATTAGTCACCTGGTCTCTAATTGAAAGTTCCTGCATTGGGAGGACATTGGATTTGCACTTTGTGGTCCAATACACGAATTTGGATTGGAACGGGTCTAAAATCCTTGGGCCTTTTATCAAGACGAGCTACTGATCTGCTCGATTTGCTTATGTTTGATTTTTCTGTAATATGTTTTATAATTTACACTTTGGAACAACAAAGCAGCCACAGAGGTTTACTTCCTCGTCAAATCCTAATTCAGGTTCATATCCTTTTCTCTTAGTCCATCTTATCATTGTTGCTCTTATCTCATTACTTGCTAAGATTAATCGTTCGTCCTAAAACTGAACATTTGATGTTAGAGCTCTTTTTAGTAACTATTGTTGAACGTGCTTTCAGTATTGCATTAGGATTATGATTAATTATTGCAGTAATGATAGGTGTCGAAGGTCATAGGACATGTTCATTCAAATTTGAGATATATCTGCCTAGAGTAACTTGAGGTTCGTTGAGCAATGAAATAATAAGTCACTAGTGTTTGTCATTTTGTGCTGCAAGTGGCATTTCCACTAAGCGCAAGCATGAATATCATCCCCTCTTTGAACTCTATTTACCTATACTTTCCAATCCAAGAAGTTGTGTGGACTGAGTTTAAGCTTTACTTTGACCTTTGTAATTAGCTTTACTCAGAAGCTACATATATCGGGCCAAATAGTTAGGTATTGTTTTTAGTTCTCCATGTGACCAATATTCTTTCAGATAATTATATTACGCCTCCTCAATTATGGTTAAATTACAAAAAGCATCCACATTGTTTGAATAATTAAATTGAGATCCCTTGGCAGTAATTTTTTAGTACACTGACACTGGGGATGTCATGAAAACGTCACTGAAAGAGGTTAGTGTAATTACTAAAACTAATTGAATTACTTTTTTTGTAATTTGCAATAATTTAGGGGGTGTTAGTGTAATCATTCCATATCTTTTTCTCCTTTCCTTTCTGTACCAATCCGTCATGCCCAGAGACTCCAATAGAACCAGTTGGCTTGTGTTTGTGCCAAATTTTCCTCTCTTTCCTTTTGGTGTCTCTATCGATGAAACTTAAAAACTTTTTGGACAAGTGGGTATAGGTCCATGAGGGGCATGTCTTGTGCAATCATAGTGACTTGAAATTTGATTTGGTCTTTTCGAAGCAAAGCTCAAAGAAAAAACAAACCATCAAACTGATACATGGACTTGCCTTTGCTGACAATTAATTGCATTTAGACATGCACCCTCTCTCTCTCTCTCTCTCTCTCACACACACACACACATGCATGTGCCTTGTTTCTAAATGCAATCTGTATGGGTGAGATGATTGCATCTGCATGCTCAGTGCTTACTAGCTAATTAAGCAATGAAATAGTTTTATTATACGTAGAAGGGCTTCATGTTTTGTTTGTACAATTTCTTTTTCTTCTTTCTTAACTCTGACTCAATTAAAGCTCAAGCTGTTCCATGGGCTTTAGCTCTCCTATAATGAATGCTTAGAAAACTATGTAACTTTGATTGGTTCATAATTAGATTCGAATTTGGATGCCTTATGTTTTGACTTATCGAAGTAATTTGATCAATTTCCACTGTTTAATTCCCTTAACCAAATGCCTAAGTTTAATTTAACTGAATACTAATGAGCTTGAATAGATATTACTTCTTTAATTCAGATGTTGTGTGTGTTGAAGTAAAGGAACAGACTTGCTGGTGTAGAGTGAGTTTGAATATATTTTGCTTCTTTTATTCAGATTCTTTTTGCTTCCTCACACACAGTTGTTTTTGTGTGTGTGTGGAAGTAAAGGAACAGATTTGCTGGTGTAGATATTTATTTTGATGTTCTGTGCAGAAGATGCTATTATTTTTTTATTGGGCACAAGATCTGGATTATAGTGTAGTCAATTTAAAAAAATTGGTTGGAGTATAAACAATGTCAACCTAGGAAGTTCACTGAGCACATGTGTCATCCCATAGTTAATATGCAAATGTTGATAAAATATCAACAAGTATGCTTGGTTAGAAAGTTATGTCAAGTGGGTATAGTTTTCTGCAATATTTCTAGTGGTAGGTTGAAGAATTAGGCAAGTTGGAAGTGCCAAATTGACGTAGATTGGGCCCATATTATGGCATGGTTAGTAGTGTTTTCTCAGGATGTTATCTTATAGAAGTTAGGAAAGTTTCTAAACCCCTTTTTATAGTGTAATTAATTGTCCTCTTCTTTCAAGAAGTTGATCTTTGAGAATGAATGTAGACGCATGCAAGTAGTATAACTCTGTTGATGCCTGGAGGATGAGACCCGTTCCTATGTGAGTGTCTGTCTGCACACCACCGGTTCTATATAGATCAGGAAAAGGTTCTTACACCTTTGTATGTTGGTATATTGTATCCCTCTTCTTTATATTTTGTATAGATGGATGTGAATCAGTAATAATTGCTCGAACGATGCCCCAATTTTAAATGCATTAATTTATTAAGCCAAAAAATAAAGCTACACTTAGTTAATGCCCATTATTGTGAAAGCAACTTGTTTAGGAAGCTCTTTAGATTGTGGGAAGTGCTTTCTAGGATTGAGTTCAACATGGAATCAGTACAATGTGCATTGGCCCCTATAAATGAACAAGGCATGTGCTTAATTGGACATATACTACTTTGCCTTATCCAGAATGTTCTGTTTCTATTACTGTTTCATTGTTCTGATAATACAATATTTTGTAGACATTCTAATTATATATATGTCAAAAGGCTTGCAGGCCAGTAATGGAGGACTACTGCCTACCGCTAATATACACAGTTGTTAATTATACAGATTCTTGACGCAATTTTATTTACCCTGTGATTGATTGAAATCATAAGAACATATTTCCTAGAAGTGCTATTTGTGTACATTATCGTATTAAGGCCAATAATATAAGTGGCAACCTTATGTTTGATTTTTATTTTGGTTGAATTACAACAGATTTTTTTTAAAAATTTGTTATAATTATAAATACTCCTCGTTGTTTTAAAAATTACAAAGACCCTTTTTGAAATTAACGACCGTTTAATAAATATTCTTCACAATAAACTGTCACAAGGAATTTTTGTTAGACGATTGTTAATATCAAAAGATATTTAAACAAGATGTAATTGTAATTATAACAAATTTTGTAAGGGCCCACTGCAATTTACTATTTTACTATTACATTCTATGTGAATATGCTTCCACTTTTTCAATGAGGGGGAAAAAGAAGTTTTGAATTTTGAGTTTGCTTGCATCAGAAATGACTGAATGCCTCCCTAAGCACCCACCCACCCACCAGTAGAAGAAAAGAAGAATGTTTTGTGAAACAGGACAACCACCAAATACCAATCATGTCATATGTAATGAAAGCTACAAAAGGGTAATCAGACAAGAGGAAGTTGAACAAAACAAACCATATAAAACTGCCCCTCCAAATCCCCAAATTGTTTCCATTTGGGCCCCACCAACCCCCCCATCTTCCATCTCATCATCCCTCCACGTGAGATTCCCCCAACCTAAAAACATCCATCAAGTGCACAGATTTCTCAAGCAACACCCACTTTTCTCTATTTTGATTCACCCCTTATCTTTTCTTGCATCATCTTATTTCCACGTGTCAGCTTTCAGACAATGCCATGTCACCATACATTTCCAAATTTTTTTTCATTAATTTTGAGCTTCATATGAAAAAGTGTTACACATTTCCTAATAACCATAATGTCTTGGAAATTTAATTCTACAAATAAAACTACATATATAGCTATAGGCCAACATAATTATTAAACCTTAGCTATTCTTTCTTTTTTCTTCTCTTAAAACTTTTCTAGTTAGGCAAGCTGATCTCATCGAGATCGTCCATCGACAGAAAAACTTCATCCAAGCATGAAAGCTCTGTCCCCTCATCGTGGTCGTTGTCGCCTTTCTCATACACTAGACAAACCACCCATTTACTATAATCCTACAAAAATATATAGAAAAAATTATAATTTACACTAATTGAATAGTATGACGAATATAATAAATTTTTTGATTTTTTGACTTACTATCTTGGAATTTCTCCTTTTAGATGATCTACTGGTGGAACTTGAATCCATGAGTCTATATTCCTGCATAATCCAGTTGGTCTTGACGCCTTCCGAGGGTTCACCAATGTAAAAAGCACAGTATTTCTTCATACCAATTCTTTGGCCAGAGCTTGAAAAGATTGGTTCTTCAACCCCTATAGACTGCCAATATCCACTCTCAGTAACCCTACTTTGAGTCCTCCTGCTGTAAAAATACCATTTCCTCCCTTCAGCCATTGCTTTACCTACAAACAATCAAGCAAGATTAATTTCGTGAAAATTCACCAAATTCGTTGTTAATATACATTACTTAGCTATGGGGCGTAAGGTTTATATATACCATCCAGGTCCCAAGGATCATAGGGATAGAGATCGAGATCTGGGATGACGTCTGGATGGCAAGGCAGAAGCAGGGCCTTACGATGGAGGAAATGAACGACAAGTTCCTCGTCCGTAGGGAAAAACCGGAAACCTGGTGGCAGGTTGAAACTGCTATCCCCCATTCTAGATGAGAGCAAGTGATCTTGATATATATATATATATATATATATATATATATATATATATATATATATATATATATATATATATATATATATATATATATATATATATATATATATATATATATATATATATATATATTCACAAGAGTACTTCAAGTCCAATAATATTGGAGATGATGAGCAAATAGTAATACTTTGATCACAAGAAGTGTGTGTGTGTGTGTGTGTGTGTGTGTGTGTGAAGATTGTATTGTAGATGAAGGGTGAGGCTGCTGTATTTATAGTGAGCGAGGGAGGGAGGGTGGGTGGAGGGGTGATTGACGTGAAATGGAAGGGGTGTGTATGTGTGTTGATGAGCAGCAGCATTATCATAGGATGAAGAATGGTGATTGTGTTTTTGTTTTTGTTTCAAGGGCGGGGGAGTTTGTAGAAAACGACGTTGGATGCTTTTCAAGTAACGGGATCCGTTGCCAACTTTGTTTGATGGGGGGATTCTTACTATTTAGGGATAATTATACTCATTTTCTCTAAAATTTGATATAATTATATGTAAATCTTTAGTATTCTTAAATTTGCTTTCGTCTAATAAATAAGTTTTTCTATTAATTAAAATTGATCAAATTTACTGATATTAACAAAAAAATCAAAATAAATATATATTTTTCATAAATTGACTTACTACTAACTTAAAATTTTGATGACATAAGTCATCATCACACTTCATGCTTATATCATCGGTGTCTCATGCCATCAACGTGGCATTGTGGCAATGGGTTCAGTTTGTGGACCTTTGGATCTTAGGTGGAAGGGCCCACCTAATGGGAGTGCCCGTATACCAAATCATTACCATAAAATTAATTTATAAGATGTCCAAATTATTGAGTTATCAGATAATTAATCTTGCAATTTGGAAAAATTTTAGTCTTGATTGAGATTGATTTTACTCAACTATTAATGTACCAAATACTATTATAATACCACTGAAATGATTACTCTTTATTGTATTATACATTGATTATACGATAAATTATATCAACAATTCTTGTAATCATATAAAATTATAAATATATTCATTGAGATTGTAACTATTATTTACGCCAACATCTTCTTGGGAGAAAAACTAATTACACAAACGTTCTTTTAGGAACATTACATCAATATATTCTCAGGAGATCTACTTGTAATATTATAAAGAGTATTAGGTATATGTATAATTAAATTTAATTTTAGGAGGGTATTGATGTAATATAAGATATAATTAATTTATTACGTAATTTACTCAAGTGGGATTGAATCTAATTAATTTAAACTAAAATAAATTTGTTCGTTTGTTTGTTCGCTCTTTTAATTACACGTCACATATATAGCATAAATATGTAAGATATAATATGAAATGTAATGAAAAAAAGAAAGAATCAGAATATTATTTCTTGGGATATATTCTTCACTCAGTTCTGATCCTTCTGATGGGATGGAATCTTAATCTCTTTGTGATGAATAATTAATGAGATATTAAATTGATAATGGTTTCTGATTTAGTAGCCACTCATTTTTGGATCTATGATTAATGATTAATGATTAATGATAAATGAATAGATTAATTTATGTGGATTTTACCACACAAAAACAAGATTACTAAGTAAAGATAGTGCTTATCTATTGAAATCCAATCAGGCCTTTGCACTGTACCTATCTTGGGATATTTCAACATCCTTCTCTCTTTTTTTCCTCAGGTTCTACAGTTCTGTTTAATATATAAACACAACATATGTAAAAATTAAGAACAATCCAATCTAGTTATTCACCAAAATAATAACATGATAAAACAATTACAAGTCCTAATTATTTGACCCAACCCACCTTGATCTCTAATCTAGGCCAACAAAACCTACAGTTGTTTACTTTATTATCTGTATATGAAGGATAAAATTTGAAATTTGGGAGCAAAAGCTTAGCGACTCCAGAAGTGAGTTCATATAAAATAAAATGGTCGATCAAGATAGTTAAACGCATCATATTGCTTGAAACATTATCGATCAAGCATGTGATGTGAATCTGGCTAAGACCAAATCACATATAACTACTTTATGTTTTTCGTAAAAGGACACCCAAGTGGGAGTCGAACTATAAAGCTTCTATGGCAGCTTAATGCTGCCCCAAACTGCCCTGTTAACTGTCCAACCCTGGGTTCATTGACCAGTTAGCAAGAACCACTTGATCAAATTTATAGAGTCAGTCAAACAATCATATAAAAAAGAGATCATCTAAAGAGTCCATGCATACTGAATATTATGACGAAATACACATTATCTATATAAATAGGACATGTTGAATACTTATATAGACTCTAAAGATGACTGTTAACGATTGGGATTGATGTCTTACGACTTAACAAAAATGAGGTTATGATTTATAATTTCCAGTACATGTGAGAATTTATTTCATGTATAAGACTTTGTTTCTCATTTTTCTCTCTGCAAACAGTTGGTTATAAATGAAAATGAATGTATTCAATTTTATAATATGATAATATGTAATTATCTTATTCTTTAAAAGGACTTTATTTGGGATTTCCTAAAGGCATGACAAACAAATTCTTTAAAACACTTACCAAGCACTTTTTATAAAAGAAAATATTAACAAAGCCAAAAAGTGCAAATTAAGTTGAAAAAACAAACATCTTGAAAGGTCAAATTTAACCAACTTTGAATCTGTCCCCCACCCCCAAAAAAGAAAAAAAAGAAAAACTCTAACTTAGTGAAATTCTATAATTTCTTATAAATCATATATAAAAACTTCTGAAATTTTTTTTCTATCTATAATTACTGAAAATTCATAAAATATATATCCAATATCACGCACATATCAAATACATATAAATATCTATATAAATTGTACACATCTTGTAACTATCCTAGATATCATGCCTAGAAGCAATATGTGAACCAGTAATGTTGCAGTCCCACAGAAATGCAGACTAATAGTAATTTTCTCTCCACAGATTACAAAATTTTGTGCATCGGATTCTGCTTTTTCCCATGCCATCCAATTCTAATGTCTGTAATTGGCATCTTTTGCAGCCAAAACAAAGCATTGTTCAGAGTACAACCATGAATTATCCACAGCATTGAGATTAAACCCATTGTGGGCAGTGCTGAAACATGATGAGAAAAAGACTAGAATGGTCAGGAAAAGGACAATATATGATTCAGTGGCATTAGCAAAATCCTGAGAAGATGTTCAAATTCTGCAGTCATAGTCTCTCTCAATTAATGTCCTGAAACCACCATTTTTCACTATGTGTTTTCAATCCCCCATTGGCCCACTATCTCAGTGAAATTGCTCATTGTTTTGGTGTGTGTCCATTTCATCATGGGCAAAACCAAGGGTTGTACAATTTTGGGTTTTTTTTCTTTTCTTTTTTCCGTGTATATATGGTTAAGAATTAGGGTGGCACTTGTAGCAACCTAATCAATCTTCGTTATGTCATGACCTATGCCAACTTATGAATGTATCATACATCAAGAAAATCAATGGGATTAGGCACAGGTTTGGTCCCATCTACATAACACCACCAAAGGATCGATTACAATTCAAAAAAGTCGTAGTTGACCATATCAAACATTTCAACAGCCAGTGCGAGTAGCGCAAATTGATCCGATTTGCATAAAACACCATAAAAAATGATCGAGTTCAATCCAAATTTAAACGATTGATGCAAGTAACGAAAGTTTCGCCCCTTATGCATAATAGCCTCAAAGCATCACATAAAATATATAGAAGCTGATAATGATCTCGCAAGCCAAAGAACGTCTGCTTGATAAATATTTGTGAATTGCGATCAATACTTAGAAAGGACCTGAAACCTATGACATAGGGGTACTACCCCAATCATTCAAAATTAAGATTGGAACCACTCGGACCACTACCCCTTTCAAGTGTCGAGTGTTGTACAAAGATGCTTGTAACAATCATATTTGATCATGGGCTTCTTTCTATTTGGTTTTGACAATCACCAAATAGTTTCACCTTTCAAGTTAATGTTCTTGACTGCACTAATGATAACTACAAGCATAATGCAACACCACACGTGGAAAATTCTCGTCCAAACTCAATACAATTACATCCAAATTGATGATTGAAAATAAAAATTTACAATTGTCATGTGATGGATCAGGTTTGATCAATCTTTACCTGAATCATAGTTTTCAAATTTTTATGTTAATTCTTAATTGAATAGGTATATATAAGGTTAATTGATACTTTGCACAATGATTTTCTTTTACTAAAGTAATGAATGAAACAAGCAAGGCTAGAAGAAAAGAATGAAATGACCATAATGCCCCTATATTACCTCCCCAAGATACATGTTCAACAAATGTAGTATGGTCCTCGAAGAAATTATGAAAAATTGAAAAGGTGTGAATAATGATTAATATATTCTATCAAGAATCAACTACAGACACTTAGTTTAAGTATTAGAGAATTGGATGGAAAGTCTGAGACCTTTAAAATTTATTCCAACAACATTTTAAAATTGAGGGAAACGTGAAATAAAGTGGGTTAGATAGGTTTGGAGAGAGGGGGGCCATGGATTGGATGCATGTCAAGAGAGGCGTATAAGAATTAAGGAGAGATTGTTTGTTTGGATGAATTGAATAAATGATGTGATGAGTGCATAGTTAGTGTAGTGTCACTTCTGTATAGACACTATGTGAGAATCCACTTCATGTTCTTAGTGGCAAAACAGAAGTCATCTTTATCACTTTGGTGTCATAATATCCCTTTTTGCCTAACTAGTACTGCTAGTGGATTTTCATCAATCTTGATAAAAACAATGCCTCATTAATCAGCCATGAGCCTACTTCAATAATGGAAACTTGACCCTTTTGTTTTTTTTTTCCTAATCTCAGCATCTCTTTATTTTTTTTTTTTTGTGTGTGTGTGTGTGTGTGTCTTTTTTACTATTTGAAAATAGAATAGGTGTACTCTATTTTAAACGGAAATATCACTTATTTTTTGTTTCTATAGTTTCTATTATTAATTTGAATATGTAGTTTTATTTTTAGTGTAAAAGCATTCATTCACATTTATGATTCGTATCTGGTTTGTTAATTGGTGGAGAGAGAATATGGCATCAATTATATACTTGCCAAAGTTTTTATTTTTATGGAAATTGCAATAGAAACTAAATCGCAAAGTGTATATATTAAGTATTGCTGTAGTATTATTAGTATTGTATTGACATATAATCCAACTGACTCAACAGAATTTATATTTATTAGAAAATGCTTTTATTTAGTTGTTCTGATTAATACAGATTTCCGGAGGTCAGGGTTAGCTAAGGTTCTCTACGTAGTTGAGTAAAACGAACTGCACCCTACCAGATTATCAACTATCAACTGTACCTTTTATTTCTTTCTATGTGTAAAAAAATAGTTTTTGGTAGATATGTACGTGAAACAATTCTTGAGTCAGAGTTTGAACAGAAAAAAGGTCCAGATATGAGAAACTGTTGATTTGTGTCTTATACTATATAAGGCAGCTGAGTTCAGTATGAAACTTATTTACTCAAACTAGTCTATGGTTGCAGAAGTAATAACTCAAGCATATACGAATATAACCAGTATCCTATTGTGTTTTTAGCCAAAAAGTGAAGCATAAGATTTTGGTAATTTGTCTTACCTCATGCATCCATGTGAACTGTTAGCACGGCTGTGTCTGCCTGATAATAGCATTGAGCTACAGATACTATGCAGTTCGATCTATTTTTAGAGATAAGAAACTGTCAACATATAGATGTAGTAGGAGAAAGTGCAGGCAGAATGCGAGCTTGATTTTATTGTAATACCTGTGGCCTTCTCATACATCTCTTCAGGGTTGGTCTTTTGGCAGTTTTGCACAACACAAGGGATTAGAACCACCTAACAGCTGAAACGAGCTCCACTTTGGAATATTATTCATAGTTTGAATCAGAAATATAATACGGGCACTACAGAATTATAGTATATCTGCGAGTATTATTCAACTGTCTACTGACTTGTCTGTTGTTTCAAAGCCTAAAACGTGAATTCAATCTGAATCAGTGGCATGTACAGTGACGTCAGTTGTTTTTACTTTGTTGCGAAAAGCCGAGTCATATCAACCGGTATTTGTGGCTTCTTCATCAGGGTCATCCCTGATCGACTTAGAAATCTTACCAAGTTCAACAAATGCAGGCAACCTTCTACCAGAACCACGTCCATACAGAACGTTTCGTGAATGAGCATCCATTTCTTGGCTTGAGAAAGGTATCTCAATTCCGTCATCCTGAGGTGTCCAGCCAGGCGGACTAAGAGTAGTATTTGGGGTTGGGCGATTGGAAATGTCACTTAAAGAAGTTTGTGGGGCTTGGAGGGATGATGCAGGCAAGTCTATTGGTGTTCGTGCTGATGACAATGGGAAGGCATCTGCTGCTGCTGTGACTTGGTTAACTGAGGGAAGATTTATGCCCTGTGATGATGAATTTGATTCCTCTAAATTTTCGTTCATTTTGGAGAACTATACCAAGGCAACATTGCAAAACCATATCCAGAAACATAAAAGAATTATGGACTATAAAAACAACCAATCAATAGCTGTTATCGGCAATTAATTTTTGATTCATTGGTAGAGCAACATGAAGAAAAAGGAAAGAAAGATTAGATAAATTAGTTTCCGTACCGGACCCCTGCGATACCTGAGTGATTCACGAGGTTGAAGCACCGCAACTTTGAGTTCAGGGTACTGTTTTAAGTCAAGTTTCAATAAACAGAAGTTTAACAAGAATACGATGCGTTTTCAGTTCTTTATTTGTTTAATCTTTTTCTTTTTTTCATCAGTCCTGATTCGTGAAAGAACAGGAAGAAACCAGATTTCACCTCACCCTCAGATAAAACTTATAAATAAAATTTGATCATAACGTTCTTGGTAAGAGAGAAAGAGAGGGAGAATTTAACCTGGCATTTGCAACCAGGGGATCTACCACGACAAGAACGACATATGTCAGACTTGAGTTCGCTAGTCGCACTCCTGCTACCGCTACTGCTACCCTCTAACAATGATGATGAAATTCAATTTTGGACATACGAACGAAAACTGTTAATTCCGAAGTAGGTTGACATTGCCGATGATCCATTACCTACTTTATTGGACTTTGGCTTTGGAATTCTATCATAAACGAGCTCATCCTCATCGAGAAGTGAGAGGATGCTTTTTAAGGACGTAAGCTGAGAAGTATCCAAATCGCGTTCCTTTCCCGAACCGCGTCCCTTTCCCGAACCGCGTCCCTTTTCCATGGAAATGCTCTGCAGTTTAGCATCAAATGTAGGATTACTGAACATTCAACAAATATCAGTAAATTTTTTGTCGTGTGCACGCTGAAATTATTGCGCAATCCTGATCTGAAACTTGTAATCTTCACTAGGAGAAAAGAATATATATATATATGCAGACGTTATGCCAAAACAGTAGATACACAAGAAAACTCTCTAGAGTGATTGGTTGCAGGTCAAAAATTCAAGCAGCAGCAGCAGCAGCAGCTCCAGACGCAAAGCTAAAAACATCAAACACAATGCGCAGAAAATACGGTTTCGCGCCATTTCTAGGTTTTGAAATCTCGAAAGGACTACGCAAAAATTTCAGTAGAATCACGAACGAGAAGACTTACAAACAGGTTTCAGAAACAGGAACTTATGACTACTATACCGAAAATATCCGAGTCTAGAATCCAGCAGTTGTTAAAAAGCACGCAAAACCAATTCCGCAACACAGTTACAACAGTGAAATTCAAGTTTCCATCAGTTATAACAGCGGAGATTTAGCAAATGTGATGAACTAATCATCATCCTGAAATCGCAAGTGTTTGGTGCAACGCAGTTGAAATGAATCAAAATCTGCGAATCAAGAGTAGAACAGAAACTCTGACTCAGCGCGAGGCTTTTGCCTCTTCTCCGCTTCAATTTTGCGCCATATTTTGAAAACTCGGCGCGCTCCATGCAATATTTATACTGTTCTGCTACAGCCTACAGGTGGGAGGACGGAGTATAAGGGCAATTTAGACCTTTCCTAAGCCATGAAATCTTATCAACTGTTTTTTCCCGGCTCTCCTGTATCAGTAATTTGTGGGTCCCTTCACATAAGCATAATTCTTTAATATAATTTAAAATAAATTTTTATAACTGTGTGCGATGGATCATTTTGTTTAATAAATTCGTAATTTTAATTTATTTTTCACTCTCACATCACTCCACGTTTCTATTTCTCTCACGAACGTCTTTATTTCTCTTCCCCTTGCACCATAAATCTTTTTATATAGTTGTCAGAGCCACGTGTGATAACAACTAAATTGATAAAATATAACAAAATAATAACTTTATATTAAATTTACGGAATGGTGGTAAAAAAAAAAAAAAAAAAATAGGCATCAAAAAAAAAAAAAAAAAAAAAAAAAAAGATGCATGAAATAAAAATAATAATTATTATTATCAAAAGACAATGGAAGAATAAAAAATTAGATAATTAAATAAATTAAATAAATATTAAAAAATAAAAACCAACATACCAAAAAAAGCGGGACGTCAAAAGGGTCCTCACCTTAAGAATAAAGCACATATTACGAGCAAGCTACAATTGGGAATGTGATATATATATATATATATATATATATATCACCTTTTTCGCACGGGACGAGGGTAATAGTGTAATTTCAATAAAAATATAAATTAAAGGTTAATTAAAGGTTTATTACAAAATAACATTACATTCATATCCCATTTAATATATATATATATTATATATACACATATTAAATATATAAACAAATTAATTAAAAATATTGTGTATGTATTTAAGAAAATAGGAGGTATTATTGCAAATTGCAAAGTCCTACAGACTTAGACTCATGAGAAGGGTAATTTGGCTCATAGAATTTTCTATTTTAAATAATATTGTATTCTTTATCTTTAATTAATATAATATGTATAAAGATTATGTTATTTATTTTTGTTTAAAAAAGAAATACGGGATGTGTATATATTAATGTGAATAGAAGATTCACTTTCATTTGAAATTAAAATTCGATCTGACAATTTAAAGTATTTGGTGTATGTTGTTAAAATCGCATGCTCCAAAATATCTTATATATGGTGTTAACATCACGCGCATATCAAAAGGGATTGTGATCACGCACAATCTCCACAGATTTTAATATTACTTTTGCTCGAGAAATTGATATGAAGTTTCAAATAAGAGTTAAAAAAAATTATATGTAAAAGATTATGAACGTCTACATTATAGTCCTTAAATTTAGTAGTCAAATCTTATTTTGGATCATCCCTAAAGAAAAAACGAAAATCATAGCAATAAATATAGGTTAAATTACAATGGGCTCCCTTGAGATCTAGCATAATTACAAATATCCTCTGATTTCAATGGTCATCTAACAATTAGCTCAATTCATTAGTTTTCATTAGGTTTCCGTCTATTTTTTGTGGTTACCTAAACAAAATGTCATTATGGACTATAAATTATAATTTTTTACTTATTTTTTATAATTTTTTATCCATGTCATTCGTTTTTTTATCATTTTTATTTAAAATTACATGTATATACATAACAATGATAAAGTTGACAATTTTAAACTTTAATGCAATGATTACATAACTTTATCAAACATCAAAAGTATATTCATAACTTTTCAAACAATCGGGATATTCATAATTATGTTAAATATAAAAAAAGCTTATTGTAATTTAGCCCTATATCTAAGTATCAGATTGCATGGTAGCAGGAAGGTGTTTGTACAAATATGGTGGCATAATTACAACTTCATTCAAAATTCAATTGCATTTTACAATAAAACATTCCTATTAGACCAACACAAGACATCTCACAGTAAATTACAAGACCTTCTTCAACTGTTTGTACAATTTCCAGCGTCAGGAATTCACAACTACAACAACATAGATTCACAATTGGATGGATGTTGTGGTAGAACCAGTTCAAATCCCATCAATTGCATTATTCAGATTTCCTCCCAACAAGGACAGGAGTCCCCCACCGTGCACTCTCCCCTCAGGAACCATGAAATCCAAGCTCTTTCTGCCATCACCGCTTCTGGTGTCACCCCCCGTGCTCGTTTCTGCCTGCTGTGGTCTTGGGGAAAATGACGAGGCCTTCATCGATAAAGGAACGAGTACTTGAGGAGGGATAAGCTGTTGTCGTTTGGCTGGCTTCTCAAGTGAGTCGATGGAATCTGAGATCACGCTGACACTGGATGATGAACACGTGTTGTCGAAACTGCTCCTCGCAGCAGAGGTAGCTGGTACCAGTCCACGGAAGAGCCCCGGCCCAATCATTCCTTCTTTCTTCGTCTCCCGACCCTGAAGCAGGCTGGTGTGAGCAGCACACAGCCCGCTCTTTCCCCTAGCAAATTTCTCGCATTTTCCCTCGCCCCAGCTGCACCTCTTTCCACCACCGTGGGCCTTGCAGAAGTCAGTGCTGCCCTGAGCGCTCTTACCGCAGTTTTCAAACTTACACCGTTTTCCCCCACCGTGTCTGACACAACAATCAGTCCTGCCACGGGCGCTCTTGGTACAGCCTGGAACAGAACACCTCTTTCCTCCACCATGTGCGACACAGAAATTTGTACCTCCGTGCACGCTTTTAGGGCATATCCCACCACCGTCAAACATGCAACGTTTTCCACCACCGTGCCCTTTGCAGAGAGGCGTACTCCCTTCGGCACCTTTAGTGCAGCCTGCAAATATGCATCTTTTTCCACCGCCATGTGCTTTACAGAACATGGTACTCCCTTGAGCACCTTTAGTACAGCCAAGGAATTGACAACGTCGTCCACCGCCATGAGAGATGCACAGACCAACCTGTCCCTCGGCACTACGTGTGCAGCCTTCCACCTTGCACCTCTTTCCCCCACCATGCCGGATGCACAAACCAGACTTCCCACGTGCAGCTTTCGTGCACCCTCCTGGATGTCCACAGCGTCTTCCACCACCATGTGCTATGCAGAAATCAGTCTTTCCTTCTGCACTTTTAGTGCATCCCAGATGCTGACACCGTCTCCCTCCTCCGTGGGCTTTGCAGAATGCCGTTCGACTCTCTGCACCTTTGTTGCATCCCGGTTTCTGGCATCTTTCCCCACCGCCATGGCCGATGCACAGACCCGTTGCCCCTCGTGCTCCTTTTGTACATCCAGCAAACTTGCATTTCTTTGTGTTACTGCCTTTGTGATCTGAAGATACTGCAGCACTTCCAGGTTCGGATATGGCGCTCATGGAGTAACTAGAGACAGCTGAAGGCTCAGAGCTCAACTGGGATATTTGGCAATGAGATTTTGCTCCAAGTTCGAAAGACTTATTCGCCAACACAATCTCAGCATTTTCCATTCTTGGTGCCAAAATAAGTCTTGTCATATAGCCACCTGATTTCTTGGCTGATGTAGAACCCTCATCAACAACAGGAATTGCAATTCTGTTACCATCTGAAGATACTTGATCAGGTTGACGAGGTGCGTTGAAAGAGCTGTGCATGGAAGCTGAAAACTCGAGTACATTGGAAAACGCATCGGTTCCACCAGACAGACCTAGTTTCAAAGTTGAATCATGTTGAGACGACAACCCTTGATTAAGAATGCTTGTCATTCCTTTGGTTCCGCTACCCCGAGAAGGAGAATACTCACCAGAATATGCACTTGGTGTAGGGCCCAATCCAAGAACTAATTTGCACCCGTCGTCTGGAGCACTCGTGCAAATACCTCGACCGCCAATATTAGTCTGACTGTCCCTATAGGGGGCAGTTTCACGTGTACCGTATCCGAAGCCATCCAACCGCAAAGTAGTGTCTCCAACATTACCATTTTTTGTGAAGTCACCACCATAGAAAGAGGAAAACATTTTGTCTTGCTGAGACCAATCAAATCCCTAAACTATCTTTAAAGAATGAAGGACCAGTACATGAAAGAATACTACTGAATTAACAGGAAAATCCATAAATTAAAATGAAAAAGCCAAGAGAAACAAATCCAAACAAACTACCTCCACCGCTCACAAAACCCGATGTATCTGATCTATCCATTATAAACTGCCTCAGAGAAGCACTGCGTTTATGAAGACAACCCGATGGCGAGTGTTATATAGGAAACTGAGTCGGTTCAATCCAAATATACATGGAACCAAACCTAACTAAAGGGATCCTTAAGATTGAGCCACCTGCCAGAAAAAAATAAATGGCTTAGTTTCACAGCATATACAAAAGGATAAAGGAATCTCACTTCAAATCAAGTGATTCAAAGTACTATCAAGAGTTTCAAAGAATGCCACAGAACCGCAAGGTTCAGAGTACTAGGAATTTTTGCATCTTCTAATATTCAGAAATGATCAGTGTTGGCTAACCAAATAAAACTTCAGAGACTGAATAGAAATCTACATTTGCCAGACACAAGTGGGTGCATCATGTGATAAATAAAACACGCGTCTTCTAGCTCGAAAGTATTCTCACAAAGAAGCAAGCACAGCATAGAGCAAAGTAGCATCTAGATTAACAGGATCAAAATTATATACTGGCAATTGGGTCGAGGCGACCCAACCTACATCGGTAAAGCTGATAGATCCAAAATGCTGACAGGCATTTTAGGTCAATGCCAATGCCACGAAACAAAATGATCAGGGAATCCTATCTCCAATTCGAAACAGAGGGCTGGGATCTTTTTGGAAAATTTTTAAACAAATAAGTACCATATTAGAGTTTCCAACTTAACCTTTTCCTTCCATCTAATGTAAAATAGAAATGTTGGAAGAGAAAAAAAAGGAACTGAAAGTATTAGTTCTGGAACCTCCCCAATATACTGGATAAATATGATCAACACTTCACATCTCAGATACTGCCAAGAACCTTACTCAAGGGATCAGAGTTAGAGAACTAATCAGATCAATGACTCGATTATGAGACAAATAGGTAAAAAGATGATAGCTTGGATGCCCTCTTTTTACACGAGAATGGGTACATGTTATGCATCAACCTAGTCTATGAACCAAAACTCATACGTCAAAACATAATTATACAGGTGAACAATCCTAAGAGAAAATCAGAACTTTGTATCAATAAACACTGCGTCAAACCTGCTTATTGGCAATATTGATGACTCAACATAGTAACTATTTCCACCCCCACCCCCCAAGATCACGACATGCTCGCTTCTCATGTAATTCATCCAACTGATTTCTAAGCCACTTGACCGAAACTGCAAGCTGAAAAATGAGTTACCAATTTCTTGTGCTTCTATATATTACTGTCTTCACTCTATTCGTACAGGAAACTTTACAACATGAATACCTATTTCCAATCCGTCAGCTATAAATAACCACACAAGAACTCGGGAAGAAAGTTGACTTATCTCAAACTCGAGAACGAGTTTTCGGAAAATTCTAAGTTTGCAAAGAACCCTTTAATAGCTAAATATCAATCTTCATTCCTTCACATTATTTATCAAGTTTTACAAGAAGTTCACCAAAAAATATGAGATCTATGGATTTTTACCAGATAACAACGGATGAGTAAAGAGTCAAACCTCTTCTCCAGCTTATAATAGCACAATCTACTACATAACTAAAAGGAGAAAACTAATTACAGAACTCCTGTTTCTGGACTAGAAAAATTCACAACCCACAAGATTAGCTTTTTGTCTTCAAATAAAGCAAAAAGGAACACTCATCAACTGCATCCATAAAAAAGCCTATGAATCCTGAGCAACTCATGTCAAATTCCTCAGCTATCAACACCCAAAAAACTAGAACAGTAGCATTCCAAGAATCAAATTTAGCCAAGAAAACATGGGGAGAAACCCCATTAAAGATAAAACATTTCAGGTAATTCCCATAAAAAAAAAATTTAAGAAAAAAGATTTAGGCCCACATGCATATTAATCAACAGAAATCCAACAAACCACTTTGCTTCTAAAATACACTAAGTTCACTGCACTTCAAGAATTGGATGGCACAATCAAAAAGTAAACAAGAAAATTACCCTATAAAGCAAACTTTCTACAAACATGGAACCTCTCTCAATCCATCAACACCAAGCCAAGTTTACCAATCCAGTCTAGAGAGAGAAAGTGAGCAAGAAAACTGAGAGAGAGACAGGGAGCGCAGCACACAACTGCAAGTCAGAATAATAATCCCAGAGAGTGAGAGAAAAAGAGAGGGAGCTTAATTAAGACTAATGACGAGTTAAACAGAGCTCCACCCCAAAGATTCTTGATTAAACAAAACTTGGATTCCCAAAAATGCCCCTCACGACCCCATCAAGACCACTGCTCCTCTTGACAGTTTAGGGCAGCAGACCACTGATTTGGACAATTCATACTTTTTGGTGAAAGCCACAGTTTGACGGTTTTGCCCTTGGCCAAGTGAGTATTGGCGGGTTACACTAGGGAAAGTTTGGACTTTTCACGACTTTTATTGTTCTTGCAAATGCTATGAGATGAGGAGGGGATGGGGTAGTGGAAATTAGTGGCGGAGGCGGAGCCTAAATTAGCTTTCATGTGGACAGCGATTTGCTTCCAAAAAATCTTTAGCTAATATAAGTTTGAAAAGCTGGCTTATTAGGCTCCCAACACTCCGCCTTACAAACATATTTATAAATTAATCTCTAACATAACTCTCAAATTACATAAACAAATCCAACTCGTAATTATTAAGCTCTAAAATAGTACGTCTTTACGAACTGAGCTAATATGTATTGATGTTAATGTATTTTTTGACTTTGTTGTCTTTAAAGTATCAATATAAATAAGTGATAATTCTTAATATCTGTTACCACCGTTGTAATAATCGAAGCAAAAGTTCCGTTAGAATTTTCAGAAGAGAATGAAGTAGTGTTGTGCCTCACAGTCAGATGAGTGGTTGTATTTGTCGATCAGGTGACAAGTAAATGATAAAACTTTATTGTCATGAAAGATATACTATGATGAAGTTGAATCCAGAGTTGAGGGTGATGATAAACTGTTCGTAACAAGCTGACAATCTCCTTCAAAAATAACTCGTTCCCGATCAATATGCCTTTACTCCAAAATTCTTTTATTCTTTTTCTTAGCTAGTATATACTCTCTTCCCATAAATAAAAATTATGGGGAGTAAAAGAGTTATTGTTCTTGTGAATGTTACTTATAATTATCTGGTAATGGTTCACACATTTATTAATTGAATATTTACACTTTTTTATTTATGATTTATTTATATAAATCATCATTATTTTTATGTAAATCAGTCATGACAAAAAATTGGGATAACATGTGTAATATTATTGACATTTTTAGGAGAAGTATGTGTAATTTTATAAAAAGTATTGGTGATTTGTGTAAACGATGTTGACATTTTTTATGGGTATATATGTAATTTTTCAAAATGCATGAGTAGTTTGTGCTAATAGATCATAAATTAGGGGTTGCAGATGTAATCATCCCATATTAAAAATTTTATGCACTGCTAAAATATGTAATTATAAAATCTTGGGTAAATTACAGCAGGCCCTCCTAAAATTTATTATAATTACAAATATTTTCTTATTATTTGAAAATTTATAATTTTTTCTAAAATTACCGATCGTCAAACAAATATTCTCCTACAATAAACTGTCACAAGGCGGTATTTATTATACGATCGTTAATTTTAAGGGAGTATTTATATTTATAACAAATTTAAAAAAAGTCCATTGTAATTTACCCTAAAAATTTTAATACAAGTAAAAATATCAATATATACAAAATATTACTCGGCATATACTATAATAATTTATTGGGTGAATAGCAATTTAACCTCCTGTGATATTAAAAATGAACAAATTACTTCCTTATGAAAAATAAATATCAATTTACCCTCTGTATTTTAAAAAATAAAGCAATACCTTCATGCCTAAGAAGGTAAATTGCTTCATTTTTTAAAACATAGGAGATAAATCACTATTTTATTTTTCATAGGGGGTTGTTTGTCTATTTTTTATAATACAGATAGGTAAATTACAATTTATCCATAATTTATGTTTGAAAGAAAAGGAAGAAAGTGGAGCTTACTCGGCTCGGCTCGGCTCGGCTCATTAAGCTCCACAACATAGGAACAAGAATTAGTTAGGAGGCGTTGGCTGCCTGTCACTCACCCACACGAGGCTGCTGACCTCAGCTCCCCATTCGCTGCATCCAATACGACATCTTTATTCGTTGGGAATCTGCTGGATCGCCACGCGTCTTGTCCTCATTGGGAGGATCCACAATTATTTTCTGGAATCTTACCTCACCCTGACTTTTCTCCTTCTCCAACTGCCACATACTTTCTGCCTTCATGTCCTCAATTAGCACCTCATCACCTGCGCCTTTGGATCTGTGCCCTATTTTAACTGTACGGACATGTGTTACTAAGTGGGATTTTTTAAAAAAAAGAATATTTTAGAGAAAATTTAAGTTTACTCCAAACTAAAATATTTAGGAAATTATGTCTTAGGTATAAATTTATTTTATCAAAGCACAGAATTTATTTAATTTAGGCATAAGTTAATTGATGTGTCGTCAGCGATCGTCGATGCATTTGGTGCGGATAATTTGAATTATATATCAGTTCAAAACCCTTTATTAATATTAATTTATTAATCAGCTCAATCATCTATTACATAATATCGTAACTAATGATATATATATATATATGTTGTGTTACATTGATGAATAATAATGTCTATATCGTCTTATAAAGTAAGTCGAATCAAATACGAATTTATTTACAACAACAAACTCGATGATTTGATAATAAATAATTATTTTAATTTATTTTGCATCTTGTCCATGTTGTGTGGATGAGTCCAATGATTTTGATAATATGTAAATTAAATCCAAACATTCAACGACGAGTTAGGGGACGGCTCACTAGAAAAAAAAACTTTTTAGGGACGAAATTTTCGACAAAATTTCATCGCTAATAAAAGTTTCAATTTGAAACTGATTGAAAAATTAGGGACAGAGACTATGGAAAAGAGGAGGGGGGGGGGACGGAATAAAAGAAAAAGAGAGTGCGGAGAAAAGTTATTTTCAATTTTTTTTTCAAATTCGGTCCAATTTCATTTCAAAACAATAGGAAATAAATTTTCAATTTATTTAAAAAATTAAAATAATTATATTTAGGACTCTTAATTATTCATCATTGAGTAATAAATTGTTATTACAATACGGCCGAATAGAATATAAAAATAATATTTTTTTTATATGTTTACAAAATAAGAATATGAAAATTGGATGTTACCACTTACAAGTATGTTATTACAATCAATCATCCTTACACTACATATTCAATCGAACAATTCAATTTGAAATCCAACCATTAGATAGGATCATCTTGATTGCATATTATTTTTCTTTAAATTTCACATAAATCCAACTTGTCGATATAGATATATCGTATTTGAAAAATTATGTTACTTTTCTTGGATAAATGCGGAGGACATTTTCCAACTGATTTCTGACGACACTTGTTAATCCATTTCAATTTCGTCCCAAAACAGTCGGAAAATAGTTTTTATTTTATTTCAAAAAATTAAAAAAATTAAAATAATTATGTTTAGGACCATTTCCAATGAATTTTGTAATACATTTTGTGACGGAAAAATTTAGTCTTGACAACAGTTGGAATTTTCGACCATCACAATCCATTGAAAAATTCATCCCAAATATAACATTTAGGGACCAAAGTTGCGACAACCAATCGTCAAAAATTCCTTCTGGAATCTTACCGTTGCAAAAAAATTAACAAATTGTGACAAACTCCATCAAAAATCTCAGACGCTTTATGTGCCGTCGGAAATTCTCTCACAAGACTAAAAACATATGTATTTAAATTTGCTATGATTAGCGATGCAAGTACTTTCACGTCCTAATTTTAAGCGGAATTTGCGACATCAGGTTCTATTTTTCGACAGATTGTGCAATTTTTTCATCTATGGAAGGATTCGATCAAAAACTAATAAAATCCATCAGACTTTGGAAGGAAATTTGCGACCAATACAAACCGTTCGAATTTTCAATCCTAATAAAATATTTTTTTTATATAATAAGTCCTGTAGTCATGCTAAATATAGAATTCTTATGCTGATCGTTTTTTCTTCACCTATCAGGAATAAAATAAAAAGTATATATACTTATTGTAAAAAAAACTCAAAAGGGACTCATGCATTAAGATATTATGCCATATTCCCTTGCCTTTCAATTATCAATAAATATATATTAAGATATTTTGTAAATGGGGAGGGGACCAATATTAGAAAATATTTAAAAAATAAATATATATGTGAATGAGAGAGAGAGAGAGAGATTTAATGAGGACCATTGTCATTGGAAAGACCTTTTGTTTGGTATCTCAAGTATGAAATTATGGACTTTGTCTCCACAATTAAATAAATATATATTTAATATTAAATTTTATTTTTTTCCCAAAATATTTTTAAAATTAAATTTTGGCAAAACTTAATAATACAAAGCTCCTAATTAGACTTCACCAATCAGAAAACACTATTGATAAGGTCTATATATTCTTATTTTATTATGGTAAAAGATAATTAATATTGTTTAATAAGTTAATATTCATTATTAATTAATATAAATATATAGTTGTTCAGGACTCAGGAGATGATCCAATTTCAGAGAGGCAGACAATACTTCACTAATTAATCATATACTGTATATTTTTGTTTTCCCAAAGTCTTCCGCTACTCATTTTACATCATCGTTATTTGAAAAATTATCAATAGCCCCCTGACTTTAACGGTCATCTAATAATTAACTCAATCCGTTAGTTTCTGTTAGGTTTTCGTCCAATTTTTGTGGTAATCGATCAAAATATATTTGTGTAATATGAATTATAATTTTATATATTTTAAAAAAATAATTTTTTTTATGGATTACGTGGATACTTTTTTTATCAATTTTTTAAAATTTTCCATCTACCTCTTTTGATTTTTTTATACTCTTTTATGTTTTTTTAGATACAGCCGGGACAAAGTTGATAATTTAATACCTTCATCCAATGATTACATAATTTTGTCAAACATTAAAGGGGTATTTGTAATTTTTCAAATAACTATAGGGTATACGTAATTATATCAAATTTTATGAGAGCTCATTGTAATTTATTCTAAATTTTATGATATTAATTAATCACTAACTATTTTGATCATGATTACTGTACAAATTTATTAATACAAAATATATTTATACAATAATTAGATGGCAGAATTGTCAAATTCAAATTTATTATTTTATATTATTAAGTTCGAATAATAGTTTCAAAAACTTTTGCATTTGAAATATTTCAAAAAAAGATATTCAAAAGTAAAAATAAATAAATTTAACTTTCTTAAATGGGGTAAAACATATATTTTCAAAATCTGAGAGGGGCAAAGTGATGACATGCATAAAGTTGAGGGGGCAAAATGTAAATTCTCCCTGCTAGCTGTTGTTCTGCTTATAATATATATGAAATGTCAACTTGCATGTTAAACTTAAACCTGAGAGTAGCAGTGGAAGCGGTGAGGAGAAAACGACAAAAAGAGATAGATGGCGCATAGGTCTATGCACCACACACGTGTCAGAAAGCGACTGGCGGAAAGCAAGCGACGACGATTGGCTGAAATAAAGCAGGAGAAATTAACCAAGTGCGAGTGACGCCTCAACAACGCATCGGAGCCTACTAAGAATAGTACAACACAACTTGGTTTTTATCAATGATGGAGTGGAGGGGACCATGCGATTGCACCCCACTCACCAATTATTCTTTTTTTTTTTTTTAATTAAATCACCAGAGAGTGGGGAGCTTTTTGGAGTTCCCAACCATTCTTTATTAAAATTAAAAAGCGAGCAAATTTACAACGAGAATAGTACAACAATTTGCTCTTGTAGTATAGTCATAATTGAAACGGGACGTTGAGTTGTTATATAATTCCCCTCTTTTGAGGTTTGATATAATTACACATAGATTCCATGTTGATCGAAAAATTTTACATATAAAGTTTACTTCCGTCTAACAAATAAGTCCCTCCATTAGTCAAAATTATCTGAATTTGCTTATATTAATAAAAAACCGAATGAAAGTTGATATATATCATCGATTGACTGATTACTAACTTATTGCAGGTCAAATAATTTTTTTGTACTAAACTACCCTTATAACGGTGAAGATATACCTCCTCACATGCATTAACGCATTACGACGTATGAGGGTAATTTGATCATTAAAAATTTATTTGATCTGTAATAAGTCAATCAAGGATTAATGTAGATTTTTTTCTGACTTTTTTTTATCAATATTAGTAAATTCGGTGAATTTTGACTAAATGAGGACTTCTTTGTTAGATATAAGCAAATCTCAAAAATATTAAATATAATTTTTCAAACCACAAGAGGTTTATGTGTTAAATTACACTATTGCTCGAAAGGGATAAATTTTAGTACAACGAAAATCGCCCAATCGAAGACATAACCTTTGTGGCACTTATCTAGTCAACTATTTTGTTCCCAATTATTGACAATAAACTTATCTAATTTTGACAAATTGCACTAAATAAAGTCAAATAAGTACCATGAAAAATAAAAAGTTGGCGACCTTTCAGCACCGCAAAATCACTTATCATGATAAATCACTTTTGCGACGAACATAATTAGTGGACGACCATATCAGGGTTCTGTGACGTGATAAGAAAATACATCCTAATTAATTAAATTAATAAAACAAATTTTTCTAAAATTTATCTTAATTATAAACTTTCTCGTTTTTTAAAAAATTATAAATATCTCTGAATTAATGATCGTTTGACAACCACACCCTCTTGACAGGCCATTGTAAGGGAGTATTTGTTATACGATCGTTAATTCTAAAAACGTATTTATAGTTTTTTTTTCAAGAAAACAAGGGGTATTTAAAATCATAGCAAATTTCAGAAGAATCTGTTGTAATTTATTTATTTTTTAAGTTAAACGACCACGAGGTGGAGAAAGCTTTTTGGGGTCCCCATCCCTTCTTTATTCAAAAACAGAAAATAGACAAATTTACAACGGGGAGTACTAATTTCCTAGTATCACCTGAAAAATCATAAATAAGGAATACTACTCCCTTACAATCATCAAAAGCATAAATAAGAAGTATTGTTCCCTTACAGAAATTAACTAGGTGTGCTATTGAAAAAGAGAATCAATTGGAGACGATAATCCAGCATGTCAAAAAATTTCTGTCAATTTACCCGGATCATCGAGACCAACTTATCACCTGCAAAAGCTTCCCCGACCACAAAAAACAGAAAATGTAAAGATCTATAAATTACCGTCAAATTGAGTCAAAAGTGAGGCGTGTCAAAAAGTTTCTGTAACATCACTAGTTAGCAACGAATATATCTCAATTTCAAACCTCTATAATAAACCATTCTTGATTTAAATATTTTTTATTTAATTAATTGGGATGATGCCAAGTTGCGGAATATTCAAGAAGATGCAAAAATAGGCAAATTCCACTTATTAAATTTTAAATATTGGGAGGTACGTTGTGTTAGAAATCCTACCTAGGTGGACTGTCGGATGTCTCTGTCTTACCAACTAATTTCTTTTATTTTTATTATTATTATATCGATTCAACTAATATATTATATAATTAAAAATAATAAATAAATTATAATAACGGGTTTCGATCAATTCATAACTATAATTACAATAATTTATATAAAATTAACGAATATCTATATGTTCGGTGGAATACAAAATCAATGACCTCGAGCATGTTAATAAGACCTTAATTTTAACTATTAAATTAAAATATTACTGGTGTCTAACCCAACCAATTGATAATAGTAAGGTTTTCTTATTTTTCTCCAAAAAAAAAAAAAAACCCTCAAAATTGTGATATTCTTTCTCTAATCTTATACTATACTTATCAATTTATACGCTGTACAAAATATTTTAAATAGCTTATTGGAAGATCTTACAAGCGTCTATTGAAATTTTGTAAAAAGATTTAAAGGAATCCATCTTATTTTTTGTTTTAAATATCTTTTTTTGAATAAAAATATTAAATTGGACTAAACCTGTTACAACTACTCCAACTAAAGAATTTAACGCTGTGAGATATCTGTTCCATCAAAATTGTCGAGACACTGCTCAAATTAGATATTATAATTTGAGCAACACACTAATCAATCAAACATCGTAACCAACCATCATCACTCTTTAATACACCCACGTAAAATGATTATTTTTATATTTTCGTGAGTGAAGTTCGGGATCACGTTAAACTAAAGACATTTAACTTATTATATCTTAATAAAATTGATATTTTTATTACAAATTGAACTATTATAAATTTAAAAAACATTATAAAGTGTCTCTTTCTAAAATATAAATATTAAAAAGTTGTTGTAAATATAAAAATTATAAAAAAAAAAAGGGTTAGCAAAATCAATCAACCTCAAAGAGAGGTGTGTGTATATATAATCCAAGTGGGAATGAGGGGGTCCTCCAAGAATCAAGATTGGTAGTTTATGAATCTTTAAAAATATATTATTGAAAAAGACAAGTAATGCTATTTAATTTTGAGGCTTCTTGTACTTGGGAAAGGGATTGGTTTTCAATTTTTGATTTTTTAATAATTTTTAATTAGGGTGATGGGATCTAAGTAGGGATGGCAATCCACTCGACTTTTTGGGGTTCCAACTTGGACTTGTTTGCAATGGGACGAGTTTGGTATTTATCAGGTTCGGATTCAGAACGGGTCCTAAAATATTGGATTCAATCGGGTTTGGAGTGGGTTACTAGTTTTGTACCGAACCGCTCCGGTCTTTTTTTTTTAAAAAAAAATATTTTTTATTATTTATTTATTCATATCTAATATATTATTAATAGAAAATTATGATATTATAGGTAAATTTTTAAATAATTTTGCATATATCCAACTCTATATATAACATATCAAAAATAAAATAGTTGGATTATAATTTATTTTAGAGAGAAAATTATGTTAAATTACCTAGTTTTACAATGATATTTAGTATTACTTATAGAAAAAAATTAGTTGAATGTATTATTCGTATTATATAGTTTACTTTAGATAAAACTATGCTGATTTAAATTGATATTACTTATTGAGAATTAAAAATGAGAATGTTTTGTTAATGAAAATTATATTAAAGTACCTAAATCTAAAATAATATTAGTTATTAAAATTAATAAAAAATGACTTGATTGTATTTTTTGTATTATATAATTTATTTTATATCAAAATTTATGTTAAATTACTAAATTTAAAATGATATTATTTAATAAAAATAAAACTTTATTGAGTGTATACTTTGTCTTATACAAATAATTTGATATTGCAAACTATGTTAAAGTATTTAAAGTAAACTAATATTACTTATTAAAAAAAATATTAGTTGAATTTTGTTGTACTATATAATTCATTTTAAATAAAAAAATTATATTAAAGTACTAAATTCAAATTAATATTATTTAATAAAAAAAATAAAAACTTAAATTGAACGAAACAAGACGGATTTACGGGACAGGACAATCCGGAGCGGGGTATGGGTTCGGGATCTAAGAAACGGGGCGGGTCTCGAGCTGGACCAACTCACTCCAGACTCGCTAAGTTGCCATCACTAGATCTAAGTAATTAACAACATATTTGGAAATTATTATTATTATGATGATGATGATGGCGGTGGTTAATTACACTTTTCTCTAAAAAAAACTTTTAAAATTATACTTGCATCCCTTTGAGAATTCTCTATTTATAATTACACTATTTTCATTTAAGTTTTGAATAAAAATACCGAAAAATCACAAACTTCATTCTATTCTTACCCTTCAGACTAGTGTGTGTTTGATGAAATGGAAGTTTATAAATTTTTACTGACTTTAGTATTTTTGGTCCAAATCTTTACGAGATGAACACATTTGTAAAATAAGAATACCTTTTTTCTAAAAACAAAAAATCTATAATTTTGTATGTTTAGAAGAGGTGTAAGTTTTATTATTATTATTATTATTATTATTATTATTATTATTATTATTATTATTTTATAATTTATAATTAGAGTAAAAATATATAACTTTTCTTTTTTTAATTTTCTACCCAATAATCAAAGCAAAATATTTCTTTTTTCAAGGTTTAATGATCTGCAGAAATAAATTTAGTAGAGATGTATAGAGAACTCTGACGTAAATAATTGTGCCGATTTTTGGGCCTAGCATGGTTTGATGCAGATCCTCTAATGAGCCCAGGTAGTTTTATTGGGCCAGAATTTTTATTTTTCTTACTTAAGAAGGACGAAATTATAAACAAGTAAATGTATTTAATTGGAAATTCATGCACTAAAAAAAAAAGTACCGATTTGATTACCTGTATATTCTTAATAAACATTCAATTTTCAAATTAGAGTATATGATATCACATTTGATTAAGTAGGCCCACATGGCCCATCTTAAAGCCCACTACATAGCCCATAGGTAGTTGTTCAAAAAATGTAAGAGCCCAGCCCAAAGATCACCCAGTCCAGGGCCCATTTAAGTTGGAGACTTAAAGTGGCTTTGAAAGTTTAGAGAAATAATCACTTAAAAAATCCTTGGACCATAAAAGGTTTCAAGAGAAGTCTTGTGGCTTACGTAATTTCTTGCACAATTTTATGATAAAGTTGACCTAGAATCTAGGCATATAAAGTTCATGCTCAACCAACTCCTACGAATAAGAGTCTAGGTTGGTCAAAAGGGGTAATTTTACTTAAACTATTTTAGGGTTTTTCTAATTGGGTTTAAAAATGGAGTAATAAGAGAACTGTAAGTAAAAATAGATTTTATAAGAGATAATTTTGTATTGGTTAGGAGGAAGAGATGGAAATGAAGTAAAACTCGATGTATATGAAACTCTTCAAGAGTCCAATTTTGTTTCCGATCAAAATTGGGCGACAAAGTGAAAGTATAAGACAATAAAGACAAAAAACTATAGTTTTCATTTTTTTTACTTTATTAACCATATATATCTATATATATATATAATTTTTCTCCAATTCTTTTTTCATTCTTGTTGATAATACTGTACATAATTGCCAAAGAAAAAATAACAGAGTCGCTGAAAATCTACTGCATCGAAGCCAATAATCAGGTAAACAATCTTGTTAGTAATTTTTATTTATTTAAATTAAATAGTTAAGAATAAATGAACAATACTCATTTTGATGAATATTTTCCATGTATTCTTTCTTTAATATTTGTCAAGATCATTATTGATTTAAGTATTAGAGTTTTTCGTATGTTGTTGATTAGTCCCCCAAACATATTAGGATACTCAACTCGTCATTGACATTTTACAGTGGTATGGACTCAATAAACATCATAATAAAGGTTTGCTTATAGTTGACTAGCAACGGTTGCACGTGGTCTCCTCACATATAATCCAACTGAATGCAACGGAAGAATTATTCAATTTTTTTCTTCAATTAATGACAAAGTAAAATTAAAATTCCTAACAATTATTGCCTCAACCTTACTATTTCAACAAAATCAAATAGAAAAGAGAAAGAGAAGAAGCATTGAACATAAGGGGCAGGTAATAGTAATGTAAGCTTTAGTAGACATAAACTTTAAAGCCTCACAACTTTCACAACCAACATAAGATGAAATGGCATAACATGGAATTCCTTTCCTTTCACAATATGTGGTTACACAAGTTGGGCAATGCATTTGAAAGAATCAAAGCAAGAAGAAACTTGTTACAATTGTGATCAAATACTTCTTCCTCTATCCAATCTTGCCATATTTTTCCTTTCTTTTCTCTTAAAAAAGAAGGGAAAAAGGTGATAAATATTTTTTTTTGGGAAAAAAAAGATAAAAAAAAATGGCAGTGAGGATTTCTTCAAACCCTCAAGTTCAAGGAGTGTTTCAAGCTTCCCACATGAAGAAGATGCTCTCCCAAGGCGACTTTTCGGTTGCCCTTCTCATCCACGACACTCAAATGCTTGCAAACATCGACGTTGAACCTTACCAGCCCTTCGCCCTGTGGTTCCAAATGCAGTTTTTGGAACCCTAGCAAGTGTTTTTGAGGTGCATTATGAACTTGCGGGGGGCTAGAAAACAAGAAAACAGTGTGACTTCCACTCATATGCCCTACGTTTTTCACTCTCACGTGAATGTCAAACCCTAAGTTCTTGCACGTATGGTCAACAACATCGATGGACTTACACATTGATGAACGACAAACGTGCCCTTCTTCCAAGGGCACGGACACAAGCTTTGGTGCTCTAACTAGGTTATGGTTGAATGTGGAGTAGCTCAGTCCATCCCCGAATGAGAAGACCGTTGGTCCCTTATAGAAACGATATGTTCGACCAGGGTAGCCTGTGTCAGGGTTCGGTCTCATGTGCATGTCTGTCATGTTAACCTTGTCTGCATACGATTGTGGATACCAAGTCATTGGTAGTCTTCCACCTACAACCCGGTAAATTAGCTGTTGTTAGAAACCGTAAAACAGATTGTGAAACATGTGGAAAAATAAAAAAGTCAAGCCCAATAATGTACAAATTTTACAAGGTCTCGAGATAAATTGCTCATGCCATGTGCCTTAAAGTTACCCTTTTTTGTTATGTTAGGATTAGGAAGGCTTACTTGGATTGTAATAACCAAATATCACATCAGCAATTGCAGCTCCACCAGCCTCTCCGGGGAAACCAACCCATAGAATGCTAGTAACTTTTGGATCATCTTTAGCAAACTGAACATCCATTCCACCTCCAGACATTATGACAAGAATCACAGGTCCCTTTGACACTTTTGCAACCTCTGTTACCAGAAGTTGCTGCTGCCCTGGAAGAGTAATATCCACCCGGTCCAGGCTCTCTCGCTCGATTGATTGATCTGAACCCATAACCAGAACAACAGCATCAGCCGCTGCTGCTATTTTCTTGGCAGCATCCACTTGAGCAGAGCCACACGACACATCTGCACAGCCTGGCTGATAGACTGTGGCCGTAGAGGCTGTCAGGCCTTGCAACGGAGTCGTGTACTTGCATGGAGTCCCTGTGAATCATTGAAAATTAAGTGATACTAAAAACTAGAAGAAAATTTTCATTCATGAGACCACTGATTGAAGAGGTGGGAATACCTTCATAACTGCCTAACATGGTGTGTGTTACATTAGCATTGGGACCGATTACTGCCAAGGACTTGATGGTTTTGGGGGACAATGGCAATGACCCTTCTGTGTTCTTGAGCAAAACGATCCCTTCTCGTGCAACTTCACGTGCAAGTTCCTGGTTTGCCGTTGTGCACACATCTGTCGGGCCAAGATTTCCATACAGTTGCTTGCTCGGGTCACCATCGAAGAATCCCAATCTCATCATCGTCGCAAAATTGTTTGACATGGCGCCGTTAATGACTGTTTCATTGAGTAGTCCACGGTCTACAGCAGTTTGAGTGAACTTGCTCAGGAAATCTCCACAATTTAGATCCAAACCTGCATGACAGAGTGATAATCATCTCCCTTTAGTAATAGCTAAGGAAGTGATAAACTCTGATCAGTCTGTTTGATCAATCAAATCTGCAAACCTGAGTTCATAGCCAAAGCAACAGTCTCCTCTGGTGTTTTGGTATACTTTTGGGTATAAAACATCTCATTCAATGAATCACAATCTGTAACAATGTACCTGCACAAACAAAAAACACAATGAGTATCTCTTTTAGTGTTATGTCCCGTTTTCTTAGGCAATAAATGTTCGACAATTTTCCATTTTAGGGCAAATGCAATAGATACCCGTTCAGCTTCCACTGGCCTCGAATCACACCATATAACAGGTCAGGGTCACCACAAGTCGGCTTGCCGTTGACTTGATTATACGAACACATGACGCTAGCAACATTTCCATCAAGAACGCAACTCTTGAACGGTGGCTGGAACGTGTCGTCCAAATCTTGCTGTGTTACCTAAATCATACACAACATATTAAGAAAAAAAATCCCATTTTGTGACAAAACCAGAGAAAAATCATATCGTTACAATTGTTCTTGTCCATCTACCAGAGCATTGAAATTGTATCTCTGTATCCCTTTCCAATTATCCACATCATAAGCAGTGTAATGTTTACAGCATGCAGCAACTTTGAGTCTGTCTTTATCTCCGTCATCTCTTTCTTGCAGACCTCTTACATATGCTGCCCCGTATTTGCTGGAGAGCAAAGGGTCTTCTCCGGCAGTTTCTTGGCCTCGTCCCCATCTGGGATCACGAAATATGTTGATGTTTGGTGACCAGAATGTCAATCCAGCTAATCCGACGTTGTACATTGCTCTGGCCTCTGTGGAAACCACCTGAAGACATCAAAATTGTCAATGCTTGATTACCTAATACAGTTGTGATCTTAAAGATTAGTTGCAACTTTTGTCTAATCTAATGTTATCATACAGCCTAGCTAAAGTGTTCATCACTATGGGCAGAGGTTCTAAGGCTATTACTATAGGAAACGAAATTAGGGGACCCGTAAATCATGCTTGCAACAACAACGGTGACATATCTTCATTTGTTGACCAGTCTTAATCAGATCAACCTTAATTTCAAGGCCGAGATTTATTAAAGCAAGAAAGCAGTGAGCTTTGATGATTCACAATCCAATAATGAGGAGTCCACCTACTTTGGAAAAGCAACTTAAACAATTCACAATCAACTACTTTATTGCTGGATAGGTGTTGTGATTGATACATTCAGCATAACATCGTCTGTAATACGACAACATAGCATGCATACAAGCTTGCCGTCCGCATCTGCATCTGCCTATAACGTAACCAGTGCCCTTAATATAAAGTTTAAGATAATAATATGATGGTGACATACGTCGTAACGTAATTGCCTTCCAGATTTACATGAATATCTCGCAAGAAACCGCGTATCGTTTTCAAAAACTCAACAAGAAAATGGATGTGTATACAGAAACAGAGAGCTGAGTGAAGTGAAATCCCAGAAAATTATGACTTTGTCAATTATGTTTGAATGTTCTTGAACAGAAGGGATGTAAACAAAGATAATCCTAACATCATCTGTCGGCTTAAAGAGCAATGCTAATGAAATTCACTTCAGAAACAGATCCAGATGCATAAATTCATCAAACAACCACTGCAAAGAATTTAGATCCATTGAAATTAACATTGGAGACTTCCTGAATTGGACGAAATTAAAGACATTACTGATGGAGACAACAGAACCTACATTTTCTCGTGCACCAGTTTCTAAGATAGCAAGAATTCACAGAGAAAAACACAGAGTAAAAACAATCAACAGGGCCGAAAAATCAAAGCAGGTGAAGTAAAAACAGAAGGGTTGTGAAGAATGAAGCCGGAAAATCAAAATGCATGATTAAAACAAATGAAGCAAAACCATTTTACCTTTCCAATGATTTCGAACAGGGACTCATTGAAAGTGGCGGCAGTGAGAATGACCTGAGGGAAGCTAGTGGCGCCAGGAACCAGGCCCGAAAACTTGGTTCCAGGCCCGACGTATGAAACTCCATGTAAAGCCTCAGACCACCACTGGTAATCGGGTATGCCAAGCCTACTCACTCCCTTTGCAGTGTTCACAAGCCACCCGATTTTCTCCTGCAATGTCAGCCTGCCCACCAAATCAGCCACTCTGGATTTCACGTCCAATGACTGGTCACAGAAACTGAAATTCTTGAGCCCGGGATTGTTCGACACATCGCAGGCGAAAGCGGGCTTTGTCTGAGCAAAAACGGGCCTGGAAATGAGCAGACTGACGCAGAGGATAGAGAAAGAGAGGAAAAAAGAGTGGTTTGCAGGGGCCATTGATTGAGTTGCTTATGACCTCCTGCCAAGAACTGAAAAGCAAAACCAAAAAAAAACTGAAAATGGGGGTGTGAGTGAAGTGAATGTAACAGGAAGCAATCTTGAGAAGTGGAATTTATAGAGGTGATATAAAGATTATGGGATTATTGTAGACATGTTTGTTTTCTTGCAACCCGTGATGGATAAATGCAATATATACACTTGGGGTCCATTAAATATCACCTTTTACACCAGGGAATCTCTCTCTCTCTCTCAAGAAAACTCCAAGATCTTGAACACAAAGGCAGGACTGTATGAGTCCGTGAAAGATTATGTTTTCTATTATATAATTTTACGATTTTCAATGATAAAAAATGGCGAAATGGGACGGTGATAGATACAGTTTTGGTGTGTATCTATCAATCTATATATATACCCATGATCGGTACGAGTGGGTTGGGACGCTGAGTTCAGTTCTTTTAACGTTTGTTTCAGTATAATTGGATTGAATTCTCTACTTTAAGTACTTTTTTTTGTATTTTTTATTTTATTTAATATTTAGGATAAATTACAATAATTTTCTAAAATTTGATATGACTACGAATACCTTCTTTTTATTTGAAAAATTACAAATACATCTATGATATTGATAACATTATGTAAATCTTGAATAGGAGTATTGAATTATCAACTTTTCTCTTACTGTTATTATCAATTTTTTTCTTAATGTTTTTTTTTTTTTAAAATGAAAGTTTCTAAATAAATTGGATAAGGTGTATGGAAAAAATTGAAACATTCTAAAAGACTTGTCCACTTAATTCATAAAAAAAATTCATAAAAGTTTTAAAAATAAATAAAATTATAATTTATAATTCACATATGCATTTTGTTCAGTTTACCACAAATATAGATGAAAATTTAACATAGATTAACAGAGTAAGGTAGTTGGTGGACGGCTGTTAAAATCAGGGGTATTAATAATTTTTCAAACAAAAAATTAGTATTAGTATAATTATATCAAACCTGAAAGAAGCTCGTTGTGATTTACCCTAATATTTATTATTATAACACGTAATATTTTTATACATATAATCCAATTAAAAAATACAAATCCATACATGATTAAAGATAGAGCATGTCATAAATATTAGAAAAATTGTTACTTACCAAATGATGTAAATTATTCAAAAAAAAATAAACAATTATATTATTATAGATATTTAAGGGTATAATAGTCATTTCAAATTTAAATATTGTAAATTTACAAACTGTCATTTCTGATAAATATATGTAGTATAATTATGAAAAACATACAATTTACCTCCTGTGATATAAGAAATGAGTAAAAATCCTTTTACGAAAAATAAAATAGTAAATTACCTCTTGTGGTTTGAAAATTGAAGCAAATTACTCCCTTATCAAATCGTTGATAGAAGAATAATTTGTTTCATTTTACGAAACACCAGAGGATAATTTCGCTAGCCAAGTCGTGGATGGATGTTTTTTATTTATTCCTTTTTTAAAATATATATATATATATGTACATATATATTGTTCATTGATTATCTCTTATTTTTATTAGAATGTATTTTTGATTGATAGATTTGAATTTGAGGAAAGAATTTGGAAAAAAAATTTCAAATGACTTCGTTTGAAAATAATTTAAAAATCCATTAACGTTTAGTAAAATATGATTCAAAATCAAAATTAAATAATTTTAAATTCTTTAAATTTAGAATTATCGAGACGAATTCAAAGTATTTGTGATTAAGTATTTCAAATTTTTCGATCCAAATGCAACCTCAGATTCTTCCTTATTATTTTATGTACCACACATGGAGGAGGAGTTCGAACAAATTATGAAAATAATTTTGTCAATATAGAGAATACATATATATCTATATCTACAGGCCCGAGGTCTTTGAAAAATTATATGAATTGACTAAAATATCCTTATACTATTTTATTTCATAAACAACTATTACTTTTGATTATTTATTTACATCATTGATTATTTATTCATGTAAATTCAAATTTAATATATTTTGTTTAACGAATCAAAAAATTTTATATAAAATATATTTTTAAGCGTATATATCGAATGTGGCGCTACTACTCGTTTAAGATAACTAAATTATTACAGAATGAACTGTATCGGAGACTATTAATATTCTTATTATCTTTCACTTTTATTTAAAAAAATATATCAATTTAATTCTCGAGGCAATTTTCATGAAAAATTTTATTCTTCTTTTCTCAATAAAAATATAAAGTACATTGGTTTTAAAAACAGTAGGAATTAATTAAGAGGGCAACACTATTTTTTTAGCTTTATTGCAAGTTGATGATCTATGAGAACATTTAAAGTAGAACAAACAATTTAGTACTTTCAAGAATAGATATTTTATTGAGGCACTATCAATAAATTTAAGTTGTTGGGTTCGAGTTTCACGAAATGTTTGGGTATTTATTTCACTTAATATAAATTTATTATAATAAGTATTTATCTCACTTAATGTGAGTTTATTGGTCGAATCGATGTGTATCTTAATTTATAAATATTGATATAAATCATGGAATCACCGTTTTCTATAAAGGAAAAAAAATATTTTATTTACGAATTGGGATAATTATACTGTTCTCCTTTAAAATTTAGTGTAGTTAGATATAGAACTATGTAAGTTAAAAAATTATATTTAATACCCCGATCGTTTGTTTTTATTTAACAAATAAAATTATCTAATAGTCTAAATTTATTAAATTTTAAAAAATTATTAAAAAATAAAAATATAATTTTATTATCAATCGACTTATTATAAATTAAATAAATATTTTTATAACAATATTGTTGGTGGTGTAAATGTAATTATTTGTAGGTGTAAGTAGGTGATGGCTATGAAAGCCGAGCGGGCCGGGAAGTAAAGGCGGAGACGAGAACGGGAGGAAGTAAAACTATAGTAAAAAAAATTGACGCAGTCTCTCTAATCATAGGGGAGGTGCAGAAAAAGGCTTGGCGCGGCCCGTGATTGGTCGGCGAGATGAGTCGAATTTGGCTTCTGATACACCCACGCAATTTTACCAGCTGTCAATCATTGGACTGCTCTGATAATTGTCGCCGTCGGCCCCACCTTTTTTTTTTGTGTGTGTGTGTGGGGAGGAAGGGGATAATTACATTGTTGTTCTTCAAAATTTAATGTAATTATACATCAATTCATTATAATTTCAAAAATTATATTTATTATCTTTAATGTTTATTTTTATTGAATAAATAAATTTTTACTAGTTAAAATTCACTGTATTTGCTGCTATTAACAAAAATACATATATTAACTCACAATGGATTTATTATTGACTTATTGCAGGTCTAATAAAATTTTTTATGACTAAATTAGCCTCATACGTCTTCATGCTTTAATGTATGTGAAGAAATATATCTTCACCATTATAAGGATAGTTTAGTTCAAAAAAAATTATTTTACCTAGAATAAGTCAGTAATCCATTAATCAATGATAAATATCAATCCTTATTCAATATTTTGTTATTACCAACAAATTCAGTGGATTCTAACTAATTGAGGGATTTATTTGTTAGACAAAAGCATACCTTAAAAGTACTGATGTAATTTTTGAAATTATAAAAATTTACATATAATTACATCAAACATCAGGGTTGGGAAGTGTAGTCATCCCTTTTTGTTTTTCAATCCACTTGACTCCTAGATTTGATTTCATTAAAAATACATAAATAACAACACAATTTCATTTTCCTATGTTTTCTTTTTAAATAGGAAAAATATTTCGAAAATGAGAAAATTCTATTATTTTTTTCTTATAGTGTTACTAGTAACTTGTGCTAATTATTTTATTTTACTTTATTTCATTGTTCATATATATTTAAATAATATAAAAAGATATTTTTTATTTTTCACGTTCTTTGAAATTTTTTAACACGATCAGTATTGATTTGCGAGATGCTTTCACTTGAATATTATCTGATATGCACGATTAAATAATAAACTTTAAATCAGAGTTGTTGTCAATATTTTCTTTAATTTATTAAAACTTTGTTGGGTACTGTCTCAATACAGTGAAAACCTATCCCCTTCCTTAATAACCTAATCTGAGGACGAACAATTGTGGAGAAACTCTCAACAAATCTCATATAATACTTAGCTAGTGATAAGAAACACCCAACTTCAATCACATTCTTCAGTGTTCTTTATTCTATAGTAACTTTTATTTTTGCGGGTCAAACATGACCTTGTCTGTAGATATTTTTCGAAACAGATTCAGAAATGAAAACACGAGGGAACTAATAAATTATTATTCAATGTAATGATTTACGTTTAACGAATTTACAAGTTTTATATTAATGTCCATAAATTTAGTTCATGCATATGAAAATTATTGAAAATATTTTTTTAAACGTCTATAATATATATATTTTCAATATGAAAATAACGTGTTCAGGAAATAATTAAATTCATACTATTTTCAATAATATAAATATAATGGTTGTCAAATATTTATTTTTTTTAAAAAAGAAAAAAGTATGTTTCAATCATTTAACTATGTAATATAGTCGTTGGATTTAAATTAATTATATAATAAAGTTAATATATTTATCATTTAATTTAATTTACCTAAGTAAGAAGAATTTATCATGTACTTGCACCAAATATTACATGTACACGATCGTCACTGGTGAGGCCTTGAATTCCTTGATTTTCATTGGGCGTCACATTTTCCTGGGCGCAAACTTCGTAAGATCTCATCATTCCCGGATGGAAATCAACGGACCGCATATAAAATTGTCAAACAGTGGGATCCACCGTACTCACATATCCTCTCCTATCCGCATGCACCGGCTTTCTGCATCCTTCATTCTTCTTTTTCTTTTGCTTTCTCATTATAAGTTTCCTCATCTCACATTCAACATAAAATTAATTATAAGGATAATTATATTTTCTTCCCTTGAAATTTAGTATAATTACACATAAATTTATTATAGTTTAAAAAATTATATCTATTATTCATAAAATTTGTTTTTGTCTAACAAATAGGTCCCATCGTTAGTCAAAATTCATTAAATTTGTCGATATTAATAAAAAAAAAACTTAATAAAAAATAATATTGACCATTGATTGACTTAAAACTAACTTATTGCGGGTCAAATAATTTTTTTCAAACTAAAATACCCTTATAACAGTGAAGATATACTTCCTCACATGCATTAATGCATGAAGACTTATGAGGGTAATTTGATCATAAAAAAATCTATTTGACCTGCTTTCAGTAGTAAGCCAATAGGGAAAAAATATAGAGTTTTTTCTAATTTTTTTATTAATATCAACAAACTCGATAAATTTTGACTAAGGGATGACTTATTTGTTGGGCGAAAGCAAATCTCAGGGGTACTAGATATAATTTTTCAAGCTATAGGAGGTTTACATATAATTACACCAAATTTTAAGAGAGAAAAAGTGTAATTATCTCTATTATATTCACCGGGAGCAAAGTATTAAGACCCTCTCAAGAAATGAGATTCTAATACTTCAAACTCGTACTAGTCATTAACAAAAGTTCGTCTTAAGATACAAAATATATAAAGATATTGAATGAAGTGTAAAATTAAAAATTTATATAATTTTTTACTAATATCAATATTTTTCATACAAATTAATTTTGCATTTTCAGAGTGGGTCTCGCGTCTAATTAACCCTATAAAATTCTAACAATTAAAAATTTTAAATTAGATAATCGTTTAAATGATTCTTGTGTGTTCGAATTCCATTACCACTTATAAAAAAGAAAAAAAAAATTCACGTGCAGCATAATTTAGCACGTGAATGGGAGGGGGAGCGTAGTAATATAATAATATTATTTGGTGAGGAGGATAGAATGTTATTTTTTTTTAATATTAATATTATTCTTCTTTTTTTAGTTTTTTTATTGAAATTAATATATGCCATTTAATTTTATTTATTTTTCATTACTCTCATCTCGTTATTGTTTTTTAGATCCTTTAATTGATTTATTATCCGCACATATATTTAATCTAAAAAAAAAGATTTTTTGTCATGATTAATTCATATAGTCAAAAATAAAATTTCGTGACAACTACTAATCAGACACTATTGCGTAACTGCTATTAGCAGTTAACTTTGCACGTAAATTCGAAATATTAATTATAATTAAAAATTATGATTAATATTTTGACCACTACTGAAATCATGTCGAATTTTTAATTAGATGTCGTAACTTAAAATTCCGCAATGTTTTTGTATGAAATGTGGTTGATAGTATTGATTTATTATTTATATGATGTAGGAAGAATTATTTATTTATTTATTTTTTCAATTTGAAATGGATTATATTATGTTAAATAAAATGACAAATTTCAATAATAGACACTTTTAAAAATTTTCAAGATATCGTAAATGTGAATACATGACTGTTACTTTATACTTTATAGTCAAAATAGTTTTATTAGTTTATTTATATGTATTGTTTAATTTAAAATTATTGATGTAACGACTATATTTTTTTAATCTTTAATTGCAATGGTTGGATCATAAATTAAGATATCAATATTAAATAATTTTCTTTTCCAACAGTTTAAATTTGTATTCATATAAATGATAAATTGCAACAAGCTCCCTTGAAATTTGACATAATTATAAGTATCTATTTATTATTTGAAAAATTATAAATATCCTCCTGAAATTAATGGTTGTATAACAGATAATATTTTGTAACAGCCCATTGTAGGTGGTATTTTGTTAGATATTCATTAATTTTAGGGGATATTTGTATTTTTTCAAACAACGAGATGATAATTTAATGAGAGTCCAATATATTTTACCCAGGAAAAAATTCAAACAACCTCCTTGTGATATCGCAAATGAGCAAATTTTCCCGTTATGAAAAAACAAACAGCAATTTACCTCATTATATTTTTAAAATACAACAATTTATCCCCCTATGATTTTTAAATGAAGCAATTTACCTCCCTGTATAAGGAGGTAAATTGCTTCATTTTAAAAAGTACATGGGAATAAATTACTATATTTTTTTCATAAGGGAGTAATGTGCTCATTTTCAATATCACAGGAAGTAAATTGCTATTCACCCATTTTACCCATATATATGTATATGTATGTATAAAGATTACGTAAAGACACTTGAACAAATCAATATTAGTTGAAGATTTTCGGACCCTTTCCATGTGCCACAATCGCTAGCAAACCTGATAGCTTGAATAATTAAATGAATATATATAATCTTAATTATTTCAATGCGATCGCGAAATACTAAAGAAATTAGATGAAAATTAATTACGTTTCGGGACGTGTTAATTAAGAGAGATTGAGTAGTAGGTGTTAGGTGGAGAGGATTATGGAATCCACATAATCACGTAATTAGTTAATAATTAATATTTTATTATAGTATAAATAATTAGGAGATTATATCGTGGGCATATAATAGGGCTGGATATGGACTAAGGAATCCCGACGTGCAGTTCATGATTGATGGCGGAAGAGACACGTCCGCCGTCGCGATCATGGACCCGGCGGTGATGTGGTGGTCCTCGGTGGACCAGGGGGCCAATCAATGGGTGGATATGCTTCAAATTATTAGGATTTATCCCAACTACCTCAAAAATAGCCTCTGTGGATATTTTAATTTTAAGCGGTAATTATAGATAGATTTCTTTTAAAAATATAAAATTATATTTCTTTAAAAAGATAATTTTGTAATTATATTTACGTTCCTTCTGAAAATTCTTCATTTATATATAGCCTCATTTTATTAGAGTTTGGATAAAAAATACTGATATCGGTAAATTTTTCTTTTACATAAATGTCTAATTTTGCTACTCATTTTTAACATTTTCATGTAATAATTTTGTTATAATGAATATTATAATATATATCAAAATATTAAATAAGGGGCAAAATTGAAAATTTATGTAAATCTTTTTTTCTGCTAATGTCAATATTTTTCATCCAAACCCTAATGGAATGGAGTCATGTGGAAACAGAGAACTACCGAATGATTTATAAGTGTAATTTAAAAAAATTTGGGGGAAAATTATAATTTTATATTTTTAGTAGGGGAGCACGTGAACTTGTAATTAACCCTAATTTTGATTAACTGAATTTATTTTTTTAAGTTTAAAATAATAAGAATAATAGTAATTTGTACTAAAATAATGTGATTTATTTTTTTAATTTCCGGAGGTATTTTCTCGATGTAAGTCAAATAAATTTAAGTCGGGCTGCTTTAACTAATTCAAAAAAATATGAAAAATAATTGAATAATATTGCGACGTACGAACAACCAGGTGATAAAATATTAGAATTATTGATCATATATAGTAGGGTCAATTATTCTTAATTTTTTTAAAAAAAAAATACGAAATTATATTTTTTTTAAAAATAAAATTATACTTACACTCCTTCTCAAAATTCTTTATTTATACCTGACCTCCTTGTGTTAGAATTTGAATAAAAAATATTAATATCATAAAAAAATTATATAAATTTTAAATTTTGCGCATTATTTAACATTCTCATGTATATTATTGTACTTAAACAGATAATATAATACATATATATAGTGGTGTTAACAGTATTACATTTTTTTTTCTTATAAATACAGTTATTACATAGAATTGTCAGATAAGGAATAAAATTACAAATTTACATATATATTTTTTTATTAATGTCAATATTTTTCATTCAAATTTTAACGACGTAAAGTTAGATGTAAATAATAAATTTTTGAAAAAAATGTAAGTATATTTTCATTTTTTTTTTCAGAAGGGGGAATATAGTTTTGAATTTTAATAAATGATCTAAGTGTAATTAACTCGATATAGTAATAGATGGTATGGTCTTTACATTTCTTTAAAAAGTAATTAAATTTCTGCATCATTATATTAAAAATATTCAGGTAATACTTATATAAATGTTCATATATGTTTTTTTATTTATCAAGATTGAAATATTCTACATATGTTTCTCCTCTATTTTTATTTTTTCTTCCCGGAAATAGAAAATAAAGTAATAGGGTGGGGGAATACTAAATAATAGTTTAAATTGGGGTAAATTACAACTGTCTTTTCTGAGATTTTGTATAATTATAAGTATCTCTCATTATTTAAAAAAATATAAATACTCCCCTCAAATAAAAATAATTACGTAGCTCCTAGGCGGTGAAGTACATATTACTATTTTACTCTTGTTGAATTTTTTAAAAAATAAAAAAATATTTTAAAAAACATAAAAGAATTTTAGGGTAGGTGAAATAAATAATCTAGAGAAAATATTAGTCCATAAAAATATTTTAAAAATTATATATATATATAAAATTATAATTTATAATTCAAAAGGGCATTTTGGTCCTTTCGCCACGAAAATTAGATGAAAATCTAACGGAATGAGCTCGTTGTTAGAATGGTGTAAAATTAGGGAGGTATTTATAATTTTTTAAATAATGAGAAAGTATTTATAATTATACCAAATTTCAATAAAAGATACTTACAATTTACCCTTTTAAATTTTAAATAAAAATATATATTAAGCGATAATAATTTTAGTTTGGACGGAGGAAAATTCTCCAAAAGAAGAATGACAATTATATTTTATAAATATATTATTAATTGTCCGTAATACCAATTTTATATATAATTATTTATTGGATACTAACAACTATAATTATTGAAATTATCAAATTAAAATTTTATAATAACTTAATATATAATTAAAATATTATTATTGTTGTTAATAACTAATACATATACACAGGGAGCATTTGGTCTTTTTAGCAATTACTTGAGTAATAGGGCTCCAGCTGTCAATTTAAGACAACTCAGTTGTCTGGCCCACACAATTATGTCAATGTTGCTGCTGCCCAATTCAACCTGTGTTGAAATTGAAATGTGGAAAGCATGCGTCCTAAGTTCAATTGATGAAATTGAGGCCCGTAATTTTAAAATTAAGGATTTAAATTCTACTAATATAAAAGATATTCTCTTGTTTCAATAATTGTATTTAATAGGTATTGATCAGATATAATTATTTGATATTGATAATAATTATCAATTTATTAAATAAATAATAGTTGATCATTTTTATTTTAAAAAATATTTAGAAAATTTTAAATCAAATAAATTTGTTTTTTGTTGGAAATTAATCATTAAAAGATTTTGACATTTGTATTTTTTTTAATCACGTCAAATTAATTTAAATGTGCATTTTAAGTGTTTGAATAAAATAAAATTATAAAACTTATAATATATTAGTAACAAAAATTCTTTTACTAATATGTTCGAGAAATTGAAGGATCAATTAAAGTCTTAAAAATAAATTAAAATTTTCTTAATTTCACAAAAGAAGGTATAAGTGTGTAATATTTTATTTTTTAATGTTATAAACCCGTCTTCATGAAGCACTTTCAAGCGTATTATAAACTCACAAAAAATTTATAAAATATTTTAAAAATTTTATAAGCTGATCCAAATACTATCTTAATTTAATATTTTAATATTATATTTTTCCAAAGAACCAGACTTCAAATTTTTCAAATTTTTTTCCAAATATTTTCAATTTTTATTATAGTTAAAATTAATTTTTTTCTTACAACTTTTTTTCTCATTACAAAAACAAAAGAGTTTGCAAACATCCCCAAACACATAAATGCTTTTCTAGCTGTCCTGTGCCCATTGTGCCCCACAGGGTGTTTGTGGGGTTAGTTAAAGAGATTTCTCAAATCAATGTTGCTTTAACTCTTGAGCACAATCATATTCCTTCTCAATTGATAATATAACGGTGCGGTTTCGATTTTTTTTTTAATTTATTTTAAATTGAATTGTCATTTACGGATTTATAAAATAATGTTTTAAATTGTTATTTTTGAAATCAAAACTAAAGGTGCAGTTTCAGACTGTTTGACAATTTTAATACTTATAACAAAAATAAGTTGAGACTAACAAAAAAAAATAAGAATAAGTGTTTGTATGTAGCAAGCAAAAAATCAATATTGTGCACCATAGACCACCAACAGTTTTCATAATTTTAAGTAGAATAAAGTATAAGATCATATATATTAATTCAATAAAAAAACACTTAATCTAACAAAAGCCAATGGTCGATTTTAGAGAGAATAAAGATAAAAGGCAGAAAGAGATAAATATGGTAAATTACAACGGTCTACATTGAAATTTATCATAATTACAAATACCTTCTCGATATTTGAAAATTTATAAATACCCTTTTAAAATTAACGGTTATCTAACTCCTATAATAGATTGTCACAAGTGGGTATTTTGTTAGATGATCATTAACTTTAGATGGGGTATTTGTAATTTTACAAACAACAAATACGTATTTGTAATCCTAGTAAATTTTGTAGAGTCTGTTGTGATTTACCCATTTAAATTTATAGATATAATTACATTGATATTTATTTAATTATAATCAAATTGTAAAAAAATATTCCTACTTTTAAATAATTATATTAAAATTTATTGTTACTTATAATTATGATAAAATAATATATATATATATATATGTAAAAAAAAAAAAAAAAAAAGCTTGATTTGCAACTGGAGTAGTAACAAGAAGAACTCTCCAAGAAAGTAGCTTAGATTTTTTTTCTAAAAATATAAAAAAAATTGCAAATTGCAATTTACATTAATTATTTTTTGGTGAAAGAATAAAGTTTGATGTTGACTTAGTATAAAAGAAAACATGAAAGAGCATCAAGTAGTTCCAAAGCAAAAGGTGGTGGTCTCCTCCAAGAATGGATAATTACATCTTGGAAAATGAAATATTTTATCTTTATTTGTTTTGATTAATCACTTTTAGACCCTTATAAGAATATAAAATTATACTTTTCTCTAAACAACTTTTTAAAATTACTCTTGCACCCCTTTCGATTTTAACTTTTTGCAATTTTACCCCTTCCATTAGGGTTTGGACGCTGAATGCTGGCCTCAACAGAAAAATTACATAAATTTTTTCAATTCTACCGTAATGTAGTATTCCATATAGTCTATTGAGAAAGATATATTAATAATCTTTTTATAATTGTAAGGTGGTAAAAGGTGTAATCGTAACAAAATATTGCTCCCGAATAGTACCGTTGCATGAAAAAAAATAGCCATTTGATGAATGAAAATACAAACAATATCGTTAATAATTTGTACGGAATGTTGAAAGTTACGTAAAAATTAGAAGTTATATATATTCTTTTTTGTCGGGGTTAGTATTTTCTATCGAAAATCCTAATAGGTACAATTATAAAAGGAAAATTCTGAAAAAATGTGCAAGTTTATTGGGAAAAAATATAATTTTTTTTGAGGGGATATAAGCATAATTAACCATTTCTTTTTAATCACAAATATGAATGTTAATTTTGCATCTATTTAGCTTCAGATGATCAAAGTATAAATAAGACATCAATGTTAATACTTTCTTTAATATATATATATATATATATATATAAATCAATTACATTATCACTGCAGGGAAAAATGTATCAACAACTACAATGATTAAAGGTTAATCTTTATAAATTAACTATTAATAATTTATGATCGAAATACAATTATTATAAAAATAGATCAAGATTCACGATTGCGAATCCAGAATTTTATATAATAAAATGGCGCTCATCAGCTCGTCTAGATCTAAATACGTCACATGAAGTATCATCTGTTTCAGTCAGAGTATCATGTTTCTGAATTTATACCAGATTTTTCGTCTGTATTCGAAATAATGTACAGATTAGTATATATATATATATATATATATATATAAAAGCTCACAACCAATCAAAATATTTCTAAAGATAATTAAAAAAAGGGACCATACTTATGATAAATAGTACAATTTTGGTTAAGAAAATGTAAAGTGGATCTACTTTGAGCTTTAGTTTTGGAAGGGAACATAAATATGAGTGGGTCTTGAAATTTATGATTTCTAACTTAGGATGAAAGCTACAATCCCCACTTGCTGTGAGCCTTTGTCCTACCTATGCAATAATTTCATTTGTCTGCTCACATGATCTTACACTTGTGCATTTTCTTTTTCCTTTTTTTTTTGGAAATAAAAATTAAAAAAATTATCAATATAATCGATTCTCGGATGAATTTTGTCAGACTTGAGACGGGCTCCACATTTTCTTAACAAAACTCGAGACTTGTCCTGTCCCGAATCCAAACCCACCACTTGAAATCTATCCGGCCTTCGGACTCGATGGCTCTAATAAACTATTATTTTTTTTATAAATAAAATAGTATAAAAAATTTCTGTATTCGTTACATTTCAGTAAATCGAACTTCTTATTTAAATTCAATTTGATCGATCTATCAAATCGCGAACACTTTTAGTATTAGTCCAGAAAAGCCCATTGGGTAATAAGAGATTTTCTTTTTCAAACATAATTAAAAACAACTAAAAATGAGTGAATTTTAGTGGGCTTAGAATTACATGTGAGTGAGCAGATTTTAATTGGTCAAGTGACCATAGAGTTATTATAGTTATTGGGCTTACAATTTATATGGGCTGGGCCTATTACATTATCAATTTTCTTAGACTTTTGATTAATAATTTATTCAAAAAAAAAAACATATTGATATTACCTTTTTTTTTTATTTTAATTAAGGAAAAAGAAACCCTAAGAATAATCATAATTGTGGGATTGAATTGTGAAAAGTGGGTAATGAGACAAAGTGGTGCACGTGCATAATCATGTTTGGTTACTTTATTGGCAGACAACTAAACATCATTTGGATTTTTAATAATGCAATCACCTGACCACCCAATCAACACCTAATCATCATAATTTTACTTATTTATTTTTTTTATTCAAAAATTCCAATTAAGTCCCCTCTACATCTTGGAATTAGATTTTGGCACCCCAAAAATATTATATTCTTATCCACATCCCATTTCATAGGTTTCTTTTCTTTCTAAGTTTTCATGTGATATCATATTAAGGTAAACTAGAACAAGATTTTTTATATTTTGTGTAATTATGAATATTGTTTGAAAAATTATAAATATTTTTTAATATTTTATGAAATTATATAATTTTTGGATAGATGTTTATAATTATCAATTTTATAATTAATGATTTTTTAAAATAATAATAATTATAAAAAAATGGGGCAAGATGGATTGAAAATTTTGAAATATTGTTAAAAGAATTATCTACTTAGTTCATAAAATATTTCAAAAATAAGTATTGTTATAATTCTTAGTCCACAATTGAATTTTAGTCAGTTTACCACAAAAATGGATGAAAACATAACGTAGATTAACATATTGGATTAATTGTTAAATAACTATCAAAATAGAAAATATTGATAATTTTACAAATAACAAAAAAATCTTTGTATTTATTCTAAATTTCAGGAGAACTCATAATAATTTATTTTTTCTATTATTATTATTATTATTATTATTGGCGCAACTCATTTCTTCATTCGATTATGGAGATATCAAAAATTGATTAAATATATTCAAATACTTTAAATTTTTGAAATTTTACAAATTTATGATAGATAGTGTGATGCCCCTAAATTATTAGGCCAAGCTCACAAGTTAGGCGTACTAGTCTAGTCGACTAAAAACCCAATTGGCTCATCAGCAGAACAGATAAAGCCCATCATCAGAGAAGAAAGGCCCACAGGCTAACTTACTACTTTAATAAACTGGCAGACCAAAAAAACAAGTTTATTTCAATCGTACACGTCATCATACAACTGGGAGGACATGCCATATAGCTTGCCAACACATCTGTACACATCACCTAAAATATCTCCAGGTGGTTCCAAGTAAATCGGTAACAAATGAATTGGGAAATCCACAAAAACCAACTCCCAGATTTTTAAGTAGATGTGGTAGGGTTCCGTCCAACTCACGTATCTCAGTCAAGGTTGTTAACTGATTGAATCGACTCGCTAGAATCGTTATAGGAAAACTTTGGAGGCTTGGTGAGTATAACTTGAATTCCTGACTCTGATAATACAGGATTAGTTCTCGGACTTGAGGAATCATGGTAGTCCCATGCATATGATGACTATATTTTGGATTTGGCGAGAGATGACTGTATTTTCGATGTGGTCGTTATAAGCTTGTCTAGTGTAGTCGGAGTATGTAGTGAGGACAATGGATTTCAAAATAGAATCTGTCCCTTATCAGTATATGATGGATATATCTCCTATGCGCTCTGAGATGGTTTAGACTCTCTAAGTCTATGACCATAGTGATTGGTCGAATACGAAATGATTTTCTTTGTCGATCAATAGAATAAAAGCATCTCAAGTATTCAGCATAGTTGACTGATCCAAGATGGGAACCGATGTCCTACTCCATGCCCTAGACTAAGGCCTGGAGATAATTGACGGAATGACTATACCTGTATGGAACTCGAGAGCCTAAATGTTAATGCTAACATTCACCTAGTCTCTAGTATCATGGACGATCACCTATCGTGACGGGCGTTTTCGATTAATGGTTAGTTGAAAATAATTAATTAAATTAAATTTAATTAATTATTTGTGTTGGACACAATGCCCAATTTTAGCTGAAGTGAACCTAAAGAGTCACACATAAATCACTATAAAATTGGTGGAATTAATTCGAGAAGAAACAAATTAATTTAATCCAATTAAATTAATTCAAGGAGAATATATATAATTTGGATCATTTATTTAATAATTCATTTGATGGATGACTCAAGAATTAATTAACTAGATTAATTAATTTTTTTGCTTAACACTTTTAAATTAATTGGATTAATTTATTAGGTTTGGCTTAATCAATTGATTGAACCAATTAATTAGTGTTTGAGCTTAGATTTGTTTAATTGGATTAAATAGATCTTTGGACTTTGTTGAGCTAAAATTAATTTAATTAATTATTATCCAATGAATTTTGGTTGAGCTTGATTAAATCAAACCCGGTGCATACTTCAAGTCCAAGTCCATTTTGAGGGAAGTTGGAGCAAGTTAAGAAAGAGTTGAAACTCCTCACCATGATGAGCATCATGGAGTGATTATTTCATCATGGTTGAAAGTTATATGCATGTGTGTGTATAAGTTGTCTTGGAGGCAAACTTGGTAGTTATTGAATTTTGAATTTAATTGTACATAATGTACAAAACTACACACATATCCTATCTAACCAAAACACATAAGCCACAAAATTTTGCTCCTTTTCTCTTTCAAAATATTCTCCTTTTGTTTTATATTGAATTTGATTCAAGTCAGAATATAAAACAATCCAAAAGCACTAAACAATAATATTTGTTTGGATTTATTTTTCTTTTTGTTCTTTGTTCTATCTAGCAATAAAAAAAGAACTATATTTATTTCATAATGTGGTGTGGACAAATCAGAGAGCTTCTAATTTGGATTCCAAAGTGAACGGAAGAGGAACGAAAAGGAAAACAACACATATTGTTGCTCATCTAAACAAACAAAAAGTAAAGTTTCATGTTATATTTCTATGCTTTTGTTTAATCCTCTAGCCACATGTCTAGCATACTTATATGTATGTTATTATGCTTTTGACAAATACCAAACACTCGAGAATTTAAAAGGGAACACTCCTTTGAACCGTTTTAAATAATTTTTTATATTTCACGCTTCCGTTGCGTTCCCCGACCACACCGATTCTTTCATCATAGTGTATAAATGATTATTTCAAACTCCTCATTTTTAAGAAATGAAATATTTATACTATTTATTAAGATTGAAAGCCTCAGAGTAATTAATTTTAATTGACAAAATGTAGATTATCTAACATACCCTTACTTTATTATTTTCCCATAAATAATTTTACTTTTTTTCATTAATTAGTTATATTAATAACTTTCTACCCACACATATTTAAAAATTAATTCATTATTTATTTTTATTTAATTAAATAAATATAATAAAAATTTGAATTATATATACACATCGAATCGAATGTGTGCTGATTGCTAATATCTATTAATTATCTAACTGCTCCATATATTCTGTATCAAATGTAGCATCTACAAGTCTGTGTTTGCTTCCCATACAAAGAAAACGATAAAAGAGGTTCATATCATAAAGGACAGAATGGTCCTTTCCATTATTCTAATGGGGGAGGGAGAGATTTGCCAACTTGATGATGAATCTTTGACCAAGGAGGGCATAAAAGGTATTTACTCTTCTTCCTCCTTAGCCAACATAAATTGATCAATTACAAGTATTTGATATTAATAATTACAATATTATTTATTAATTATTAAAATTTATAATATAATTATAATTAACCCACTAAAAGAAATTAAGTGGGTTCATATACAGCATACGAAATTACACTTTTAATTTCATAAAATAAGAGATTACTATTTTCAATTCTCTAATTTACAAAAAAGTTTAAACAATTTAAAAAATAGGCAAAATTCGACGCATTCAATTCTATATTTTATTAAAATTTAAAAAAAATTCAAAATCAAAAAGTAAATTTAATCTTATAAATTTTATAAAATAAATGACTAAATATATTATTTTTTTAATTTAAAATTATATTAAAATTTTCATAACATAAAATACTAAAAATTTAATTCCGTGTATTTGATATTGGTAGAAGTTAGGTAAATATCATAAATTAGAAGGCGGGAGGGGAGAGTGGCAAAAGCAAAACTAGCTTTCACCATCGTTGTTATTCCATTTTCTCCTAATTGGCGGCGCCCAAGGTGGCCCCATTTTTACTTTGACCAGACTTTTCACCCCCCCCCCCTCTCTTTTTTTTTTAAAAAAACTTTTTAATAAAATGTGATATTTTTGTAGAATGTTATAACGATTTTTTTCAAGTTCTATTTTAGTGAAAAACATAATATTCTATTTTTATTTTCGTCAGACGAAAACAAAATATTAGAGTATGTATTTTTTTAAACCATAAAAAAATTACAACGATGTTTTAAGTTATAATTTTTCTTAATGATTATTTGCTTTAGAATTGTATTCAATCCAATGATTATGAATAAAATCGATTTATTAAATAAAATTTATGTATATAGTTGTTGACATCAAAGTTTTAAAATAAATTATCAATTAAAAGTACACATAAATTGATTAATAGTTGAATTTTGAATCAAAGTTCATAACAAATTTAGATTTTACATATATTTAAAATGACGAAGTTCGCATAAGTGACCATATCAAGTTTGGGGCTTATGCACTTTGATAGATTAATTTAAAACAAATTGAGTCAAAGCATGTTCAAGTACAGTTCGTTAGCGGATGTATCCATATCAAAATTTATAGTTTTTAAGCCCAATAGAAGTAAGCAAAGCTACCTATGCCCTATTTATGTCTATACAAAAGAGGGTCTTTACAAATCAACACGTATAACACACGATACAAGATAATAAAACACACACAATAAATAAAAAAATGACTAAAGTCCAAAAGCTCTTTGTCACGATGAAGTTCTGCAACCGCGAAAGTTGTACGTCTTTCTTGGTGTCAAATTCTTCAAGCCTTGATTTCATATTTTTTAAAATAACACATTGTTTGCTTCACAAATGTAAATGATATTACGCGTCCTCATTCGTAAACAAGCTTCAAGCCTTGATCAAATCCAGAGAGAAGAATCAGTGCATAATTTTCACTTGAAAGATTGTAATATCCTTTTTATTTAAATTAATAAATATATTTTGACCGTATATTTCTTGTCTCGTAATTATTTTTTTAGAATCGAAAAATTGTGTGACCAACAGTAATTCAAGTATAAAAAATCAACCATCAGAATTTGTGGTTATCTAGTTTAATTATATTAGTTGCTTCATCCTATTAATTAAGGCCAAACCCCAAGTTTTAAGGTTTTTGTGTTGTGGTGTTTTTAAGGAGTTTTTGTGTAAGGTTTATCTTTAAACGGGGTGTTCGTATGGCTGTAATTTCCCAAAATATATTGAGTATTTATGTATTTTGTCATAATTTCAGGGTGCCAATATAATTTATTATAAAAAAATTGTCATAAATATATATATATAGTAATATAATAATGTGATCATATAATATAATTTAATGATCACAATTTTACGTAATAATATTAGCTAAATTGGTAGGAAACAAATTTAAGAAAAAGTTGTTGGATCTACATGCATGCATATATTATATATACATAATACATACACATATATATACATATTTATTTAGAGAGAGAAAAGGAGAGAAGGTTTGACTAAAGCATCCATTCTTTCTCTCTCTTCCTCTGCAACGACTTCAAAGTTCAAACCCCATTCCCATTTCCCCTTTCACGGACCGTTGAACTCTCTACTCTACCCCCAAAATTTTACTGAGAATATATATTTCCTCAAATAAATTAAAATAGTGTAAAAAGGAAAAGAAAAACCCTTTTCCAATTTCTTCTCTCTTCCCAGTTTCTTGCATTCCCCATAAATCAACTCAAATTTTATACTACTGTTTTTTGTTTCTTCTGCTGCTCTGTTTTTTTAATCACTTCTGAATTAAGTTCTTGCTTCTTTGGGCTGAATCAGTTCAGCTCAATTCAGGGGTTTCTGATTGATAATTTTTGTTTTTTTTTTCTTTTTCTTTTTGGTTGCTGTTGACTGACGAGGTTAGGTGGATGGTTGTGTTGTTTAAATTATGGAAAGTGGGGAATAGTGTATTTCTTTGATGAAGAATCTAGGTTTTTAGGTGGTGAAGTTGGGGTCAAAGTTTCTTATGGATCGGTGGTCAATGGCCACGATCTTGTTCTCTGGTTTTCTCTGCTTAATTTTGTTGTTCGCAAGACTGTCGCCGGTTTCTGCCAATGCTGAAGGTCTGTTATTTTACTATTATGACTAAATTTATTTATTTATTTTGGTTTTTGCGCCTCTGATGTATTCAGTTTCTCTTGGTGAATTTAATGTGATGGTTGCACGTTGACTTGAACAAATTTCCAGTTGAATGGTAATTTAATGTGTGTTAGCCTGGAATTTGTAGCTTTCTGAGCTAATTGGAGATGATTGGCCTTTTAAAGATACGTTCTATTTATGGGATGCCGTTGTTTGAATTTGTTTCTATATCAATATATGGAGGTTTTACAAATGAAGCATATTAATGAACTCTCAATTTAAAGAATTGTTCATGACTTTGACAGTATTGTTCTGTTCTCGCTGATGGTTGGAAACGTTTTCCTGTTTTCTAGTTAAGCCAAGTTTCAATGAGAGTGGAGTTTAATCATAAATTGTTGGATTGGTGATTGATAATGTTCTTCTGTTCTATTGTAGCTTAACTAGAGTAGAAAAGTGTACTTTGAATTATAACAAGATCATGTGTGGCAGGTGATGCCTTGAATGCGTTGAAGAGCAATTTGGCCGATCCTAACAATGTTCTGCAGAGTTGGGATCCAACCCTTGTCAATCCCTGCACATGGTTTCACGTAACGTGCAACAGTGAAAATAGTGTTACTAGAGTGTAAGCCTGGTTTTATCTCTCAAGTTGAGGTGGTCTTTTTGCTCCTCTTGCAGCACTATGAGATTATAGAATGATTTTATTTGTGTTCTTTACAGTGATCTGGGCAATGCAAATTTGTCTGGTCAACTGGTTCCACAGCTCGGTCAGCTTCAAAATCTACAATACTTGTAAGTTGTGCTTTTTCATATCCAAATTGAGATAAAACAGCTATGTTTTCTGCATCATCTTTTTTCTGATAATATACAGTCATTTGTAAATATGGTGGCATTTATTACATTTCATGGTAAAGTTTTTGTGCAACTTAAATTGACAAGGGGTCTAGCGAGAATTTAAACTTTAGTATATTAAGAAGAAAATGGCGCAAAAAGAGGTATATTTTGACGAATGAATTGGACTATGGACTATTATGTTTCAACACTTCGTTATTAGTAGACCATATACTGAATTCTTCACTATTGTTAAGTGAAGCTTCACACTTCAATAAGGAAGTTGTTTGTTTTGACGGGGAAAGTTGTATTAAATAATGTGGTTAATTTTCGTTTTGTGAAAAATAAATGCCAGGCAGAGTTGTGTATTAGTGATTTCGGGCAAGATTTGGATTCATTATCTTTATTGCAATTATTCGTGTGGTTAAGGGTACCAACTCAATCCCACATCACTTATTTGGAGGATAAAGATCATGCTAGCTACTGCCTTAAAAAATTAAGTTTAAGAAGTCGTTAGACCAATAACTGAGGCTTCTAGAACTTTCCTGCTAATTTTGTATTTAAACTGATTTCTAACGTTTTATATGGGGATTGGTTAAGTGAAGGAAAAGGATTACATGTTTTGGCTGTACCAACTAGCTATTGAGGTCCATGTGACTTATGGACTTTCGAATTCCATGCCAAATTTAGGAAGATTTGTGATCAAGTCTAATGTAGGTCGGGTTAACATGAATAATTCACATCCTTTCATGAACGTGGAGCTGACAATCGAATTTGGGTGTATGCTAAAGCAATAGCTTACCTTTGATGATGGCTTAAGCCTTCTTTTTTTTGGTTCCTGAATGATCTTTAATGATTAATTATCATCTGAAATCCCCCTCACCAGGAATTCGACAAAAGAGGGAAAGAAAGAAGAAAAACGAAAATATCTTAGACTCTCACGTTCCACTCTGATCTATATATCTCTCTTCTCCTGCAGGGAACTTTACAGTAACAATATTAGTGGAAGAATCCCAAATGAGCTGGGCAACTTAACCAACTTGGTTAGCTTGGATCTTTATTTGAATAGATTAAGTGGTCCAATCCCCGACACATTGGGCAAGCTTCAGAGACTACGTTTCTTGTATGGATTTCTTTTTGTCAGCCTTTCTAACTCTGCATTTGTGTCTCTTACTTTTTTTTTCTCAAAGATGTCTTTCATACTTGCCATTTACAACTAGGTGACATACATTTAGAGCGGAATTACTGAAGGTCTTTAGAACTAATTCTTTCATATATCTTCTACAAGATATGAAGTTAAAAGGATAAAAAATGGGGCTAGACAGCCTGTTGTTTGTGATCAGTAAATCTCAATTTGGCTTCTCAAAATTAATTGTATAACTTACTTTGAGAAATAGTTTTCTATTTCCATTAGAAGTTATAATACACCAATTTTTTGGAGTTCTTTTTGGAGTTGGCATTAAGTTGGAAGCTATGATTGACTTTATAGGAATCCGTGGTTTTGTTCTTCCAGAAAAACCTATGCCGAACACATGCCTCTTTCAGACTTCTATTTGGAAATATTCTAAAATGTCCCAATACTATATATATACACACACACAGATACCTTTTTTAATTTATCATATAGTTATTACATTAATTAAAAATATATATTTGCATCTTCCAATCAGTAAAAGTTTGGTGTGACAATCACCAACTAAAAGAATTATTTTCTAAAACTAACTAACAATAAATTCAAAATTGCATCAAATTCATGGATACATTGCTCAAAGATACCTATCTTCAAGCCCACTTTCCTGAATCATTCCTGAGACAACCCCATTATGGACAAAACTTTCTCCAGCATGTTGTTCGACTACTCTGCTTGACTGAAACATTCTGAGAAAATAATGTTTTTTAACTCCATTTTGAAGAAACTAAGTCATAAAGCCCACATTCTTGAGTTTTCCATATTTCTGTCATGAAGACATTGGATCTATGATACGTATGGATAACATTGAGTACATTGTTTTCCCTATGTTAGTGACTGCTTTTGCTAAGCTAAATGTTCTTTGCCCTTGAACAATGTAGGAGGCTCAACAATAACACTTTGAGTGGACAAATTCCCATGTCTCTAACCACCATCACTACGCTTCAAGTCCTGTACGCCAGAAGTCAATGGATCATCTTTTGCTTGCTGCTTTTACCTTTTGTATTTTGATGTACCAATATTTATTTGCATGTTTGATATGCAGTGATCTTTCAACTAACCAGCTTACAGGACCAATTCCAGTTAATGGGTCCTTTCAACTCTTCACTCCTATCAGGTTTAACTGCAATTGTGTTTGCTTCTGGTATGGTCAGTGGAGTGATATAGAGCAATAGCTGACTAATGACTTCTTTCAGTTTTGCCAATAATCCCTTGGAAGCTCTTCCCGTATCTCCGCCTCCTCCACTTCCACCATCAAGTCCAACACCTTCTCGAGGTTTGTCCCCACTCTTCGTCTCATCATCTATTACTTTCCTCAGTTTTCTCCTTTCTGATTCTGTTAGGAGGATTAAGATTTGGTTGTTTAGTTTTATAAATATAATCCGGGGACAACTTTTGAAGATGTGGATGCTTTTACGTCCGCAAGAACATGTATTTTGCTACTGAGAAATTTGAGCATTTGTGTAGAATGCATTTTACCCAACATTTTTTTTCTTATATTCATTCTGAAATTGGTGTATCTTGGATAAATTCAACTTTGTGTTGTCAATTCAAGGACTAATGTGCCATTTTTTCTTGAATTGACAACATTGACTTTGTAGATTACGATTTGTCAACTGAACAGAGTACATGCTTACAAATAAATTACCATCGTGTAGATTATGATTTGTCATCTAAACAGACAGCACAGGCTTATAAATAAATTGCCATTGCAGTTGGCAACAGCGCTACTGGAGCGATTGCAGGAGGTGTTGCTGCTGGGGCTGCTCTTCTATTTGCTGCCCCTGCAATTGCACTTGCTTGGTACCGAAGAAGGAAACCACAAGATCATTTCTTTGACGTTCCTGGTTAGTGGATTAATAAGGTGAATACTATATGCATGTATTGTCAGTTTTTTATGTATTATCTGTATATTTTGCAGCCGAAGAGGATCCCGAAGTTCATCTGGGACAGCTCAAAAGATTTTCACTACGTGAACTTCAAGTCGCGACGGATAATTTTAGTAACAAAAATATTCTTGGCAGAGGTGGATTTGGTAAGGTTTACAAAGGCCGATTAGCAGATGGTTCACTAGTGGCAGTTAAAAGACTAAAAGAAGAGCGTACCCAAGGTGGAGAGCTGCAGTTCCAAACAGAAGTAGAGATGATCAGCATGGCTGTGCATCGAAATTTACTTCGCCTGCGTGGCTTTTGCATGACGCCAACAGAAAGGCTGCTTGTTTATCCTTTTATGGCCAATGGAAGTGTTGCATCATGCTTAAGAGGTTCTTGATTTTATTTTTGCATTTCCCTATAAACTGTACTCAAGCTTCTTGGTCAGGTGTTAATTCTTAGGGTATTATATTGGCCACTATGTAAAGTTCAACAAACGTGTTTTGCCATGAACCTGTCATCTGAGAAGCGAATAAGTACTTTTACCAGTCATCATATTGATGCTAATTGCTTCACATGTGGGTTGCTGTGAATTGTAGTGATTCACGCTCATAGTTTTCATACTTGATATGATATCTTAATCTGGATGTACGGTGATCATGCTGAATCGAGGTAGTTATCTACTTGAAATAATATAGAAGGACTTCAATTTAAGCGATTGACATGTGTTCTGCAGATCCATAATATTAGCATTTCTAGAAATGGCTGAAACTTCGGAATGTTGTTTGGTATCTTTTGGATGAAAATTCTAGTGATTATATGCCATGATTGCCATTTGCTTATCTAGTTAGCTGTAACAAAAGTTTTTTCGTTCAACTGCTGTTAGTGTGTCATCTTCGTGGAATTAAGAAAATGATATGTGGAACGTTTACAGTGGAATCCTTGGAAACAATTGCCCTCCTCATGTAAAAAATCGCAGTAATAAACGGGCATCTATTTCTTTATCTATTCATTATCAACTGGAAATGATATCTGTTGTTTGCCGCAAACACCACTTCTTCAGCTGTTCTTGGCTTTGAACTTAAATGTTGAAACTCTTTACTGGTGTAGCAACTGCATCTACAACCAGCCATATCCACTACCACCTAGTTCATATCTCCCGACTATTTTATCAATACACTACATGTGCATGCTTTTGAATATATCCTAGGATATCCTTTACTTGGCTGTTGAAGTGGTAAGTAAGTTAATAATTTCCTTATCTGACTCTATGAGATCACGTACAGTAGTCTGCTATGGCTTCACTTGTATTTGTCTTAGTTTTCAAATGACCTTTTTGTTTCACTATTTCAGAGCGACCTGAATCACAACCCCCACTTGATTGGCCAATTCGGAAACGGATAGCACTAGGGTCTGCAAGAGGACTTGCTTATTTGCATGATCATTGTGACCCTAAAATCATTCATCGTGATGTCAAAGCTGCCAATATATTGTTGGATGAGGATTTTGAAGCAGTTGTTGGTGACTTTGGGCTGGCCAAACTCATGGACTACAAGGATACTCATGTTACCACGGCTGTACGTGGAACAATTGGTCATATAGCACCTGAATACCTGTCTACCGGTAAATCTTCTGAGAAAACCGATGTTTTCGGCTATGGGGTCATGCTTCTTGAGCTCATCACTGGGCAACGAGCTTTTGATCTGGCTCGGCTAGCTAATGATGATGACGTCATGTTACTCGATTGGGTGAGCTTCACTTCACATACTATCATGTTGCTACATCTGAAAGCTTACAGAGCCAAAAACTTTTTTCTATGATGCACTAAAGTCTTCCACGAAAATCTTGTTTCCTGGTTTTGATATTCTCTTTTGCTCGTCTCATTTAATTGCTGCATAGTGTGTTTTGATACATGAATTCTTCTTATTGTGATTTCAGGTGAAGGGACTTTTAAAGGAGAAAAAGTTGGAAACATTAGTTGATGCGGATCTTCAGGGTAATTACATCGATGAAGAGGTGGAGCAGCTCATCCAAGTAGCTCTACTCTGCACACAGAGCTCTCCAATGGAACGTCCCAAGATGTCGGAAGTCGTCAGAATGCTGGAAGGCGACGGCTTAGCTGAGAGGTGGGAGGAGTGGCAGAAGGAAGAAATGTTCCGTCAAGAGTTCAATCACACACATCACCCGAACACCGATTGGATAATTGCCGACTCCACTTCTAACATCCGACCTGATGAATTGTCTGGGCCAAGATGATTGATCAATGGTTCAGTTGTCTGCGCATATCCTGAACTCTTACAGGGAGGCCCTCTATATTTGATTGACCTTTATCATCTTTGTATATGATTTTCTTTTCCTCTTGTTTTGTTTTAAGTTTTCTATTTTGTTGGTGCTCCAGCATTTTTACGTCCCAGAAGAGAATTTTGATGTTGCAGGAATGTTTATACCTTATAGGTCACAAGTTGTATTTTCAGGTGCCAAATCCACTGCAGGAATCGCGGTGAAAGCACCAATGTATTTTCATTTCTTAACAATGCGCTTCTATTGAATAGCTGAATGTTGTTAAATAAGAATCAGGTTCGTTCTGCAGCAGTGTTTTAATATCAGAATAAGTTGCATTTTCTTTCAGTAGTTACATACAGGAAATGTAGCCTTTCAGGGGTGAAAGCCTCCAGATTGATGAAATAACACTAGAATGACAAGAATGTACTATCATTGTATCCAACAAACAAAGTACAGCATGGTTGGAGTCGTACGCTTTAAAGGACCACTACAGCTCAAAAAGTGAATCTACAAACGAATAATTTCAGTTGTCTAAATGCGGTGAAGAACTTCACTTTCTACTGCCCGTTGCAGCACGTGGTTTGGCTTTCACCTCAGCATCCTGCATGAATAGCAGAGGTAACAGCGATATTGAGTCAAATGGTTCTGATGTTGATTAAAAGAAACTTGAAACAAACTGCAATATGATCAAAGAGACCTGAGGCAGATGCAGGTATATATAAGTCTTTGCTGTTGATGGATTATGATTTTCAGCACCCTTGCCCCAATCATAACACACCTGAAATTTCGAAGAGTAGAGAAGTTTAAGTGCACGACAGTGAGCATGTCTTTTTCTATGAACACACATAATGGAATCTCTGAAGTATCTAAGGGTTGTATGACCATCAAACTGATTGCTCCAGAAGTACTATCAGGACTAAAAATCTTAACAAAGAGTGTTGTTCCAGAAAATCGTGAAAATTCTTCACTGAACACAGTGCCAAAGCATACCGCATATGCAAAGATGGAACCATCGTTGTTGAAAGTGCTGCAAGGTATTGGCTGATTGCATCTCTGCATAGCCTAAAAATAATTAACAAAAATGAACAGTAGCGAGATGAGTACCATATATAAAGTTTAGCATTTTAGATAAGAGTCCCTAAAAGAAACAGAAGTGTGTTATACCTTAAGCCTCTGTTTGCTATCTTTGTCCCAAAAATTGAAGGCCCCATCAGACCCGGCAGTGGCAAACGTGTGGTGTATCTGAGACGGAGCAAAGCTTAGAATTATGTGACAAATCAGGAAATGTTAAATTGCATCTACCTTAATGAACATTCAAATAAAATATCTTACAGGGTGAAAATTCAGTGAGTTAACAGAGTAAATGTCATTGCCATCCCTGTGGCATTTGAAAGTAAAGTTTTTACTTGATTGTGAATCATCAAGGTGGTGTACACCAACTCTTCCTTCAATAGATCCAACCTACAAAACAATGTCAAATGTAGCAGTATATAATGAGCAAATTTATTGTTAAACCGAATCCGGGAGAAGGCAAGTTCTTCCCCAAAATTAGGACTCTTACTCTAAACTCTGGGAATTAAAATTGCCAATTCCATATCATGTTCTGATTACTCTTGCAACTGATACTAATATTCTTCTTCACAGTTCCACAGCTCAACTGCTTTGCATATAGATTTCACATGTCTCGGACATAGGTTTACATCATGATATATTTGTGCTACACCGTTGTTGCATCATGGTAAGTGTCACCCAAGGAAATAAGAACAACACAACTTAGATACTCAGGTAGATAAAGATTATCTACATGATGCAAGGACAAAGAACTTACCAAGAAACCTTGCTGATCAGGGAAAGCAGCTAGACACCTAGTCTGGTACTTTAGGGGTGAAACAATCCGCTTGAACTCAGCCTGACATATTCCAGAAGATATGGGTATCGTGTTTGTGGAGCACAATATATCAGATACCTCATATTGCATTTGATATACTTTGTCAATCAAAGATAGGTAAAGCTCAAAAATACACACAAATGTTCAACTTTTCCCTCTGTCATTCTGCCAGGGAGGGGAGTGGGAGACAATAAAACACCAATACTATCCAGCAGTAGTAGAAAAGTATCTTTTTCCCAAGTGACCAGTTAAATCAAGTTTGCTACTTATAACTAGAACTAAATTGTGTCAGAATGGTGCATGCATTAGGTCTTATAAGAATGAGATACAGAGTAAAGATAGCTGCACATAAGCAAAGATCACACATGTAGATGGCCACAAGACTCAACATGTAGTTTGACCAATAAAGTCATATAAAGGATAAAAGAAGTTCAAAGTTTAATCTTCAAACACAGATTTATATTTTTATGATTTTATCTATCAATAGCTTCTTCCATAAGTACATTTTGTAAAGTACGCAACATTTGACTAATATGAGACTGTCAAAGGCTTCATGAAACAGGCCAGATTGATCACAAACTTTATGAGGAAGAAACCTGAGGGTTTTGCAAGTTGAAGACTATAAGATTTCTATCAGCAGTTCCAACAACCATAAGTGGATGTCTAACAGTAAGCGCGTAGCAGCGCTCAGGAAGTTGTTGCACCCAAGTTGGATTTTGCTGTCTCAGATCCCAATACCTGAAAAGAACCAGCACCTTAAATTTAAACTCTACCATGACAGTAGGAAACTACACCTCCAAAGATAAAAACATCAGACCTCAGAACAACAGGATAAAATTAAGCGGAAAGATTTCACAGAAAATGTTAAAAGTACAAACTATTATTGGAATTGTAATAGCGAGTATGTTTATATTTTCAAACTGCAGAAGTGTTTAATGCCGATGAAGGAGGTAGACTCAATACTAGATAAATCCACAATAGATGAAAACATAAGTCAAGATCAGCATGAGGCCCCAACACAAAGAAAGTGCCCCAGTTGGTCCACACATCCAAAATATTTCCATGCACAGAGGGAGGGGCACATAAATATTGGAATACCAAAACAAACACCGTTTCAATCTGAGCTCTCTTAACAGAAAAGAAATTTGGAAGATTTTCTTTTCCTAATATAGGAATATAGAAGTTATCAATGCTATAAGGCACCAAATGTGAAATGCATAAAGAAGCAAAAGAAACTTCCGAACATACAATGCTGATGAATCCTGCTTGCTGGAAAGTAGCCTAGTTGATAAGAATCCAGAGGTAATTTCCTCTTTTAACACATAAATGTATGGGAGAAACAAGCAACCCTTGCTTTTATGCACCGGGAAGACATGATCATTATTCAGTGTGAGCTAATGCACACATGAACTTGAACATGCTATAAAAGAAGAAACATAGCCAGGCCTGACTTCTCATAGTAACTTTGGGAAGGCACCAACAAATTCACCTTAGTGTCTTGTCCAAGCTTCCAGTGACTAGGAGATTCATCTCTGGGATCCAAGCGAGCTCTTTAACAGGGGCGTCGTGCATGGCCACTGTAACGGGTTGGCCACCAGATAATAGCGGCCACATTTTAACTTGCTTGTCACAGCCCCCAGAAAAGACAGTTGTCCCATCGTCCTTCCATGTTGAGCACAAGACCTGCCAAACTTGCAAAGTGAACAAAAATGGGCAAAACAAATTCACCTGATGATGATCAGAGGATATAAAATGAACATTACTGGCTGATCATGTGATATTGATGCCTTTGGAACAGTGCCAATGGTGGTTCCTGATCTAGTTACCTCCCAACATCGTACCTACAAACAATTGGCATAGCATGCACCACGTTAGCTTTTTCAACAACTAAAGCAACAGCAGAAGCATGATCGTAAACTCCTCTTTTCACCTGTACCCATAATTGACCACATGAAAAAGCCACCACAAACACAAAATTTCACATGAACATAAAAGAGAAAATTGTGCCTGCACTTCATAGAATTCTGTAAGAAACTGACATCATAGCTACCAAAAGAGTGCAACGAACTTGGTTCACATTCGTCAAGCAAAACTAACACCTTGTCTGAAGGAATCACTTACGGAGCAACTCACAATTAGCAAGTACACAGATAAAGAATTACTCCAAATGAACACGAAAAAGAAACAACAAATAGGAAACTTCATAAAATAAACATACCTGATTATCCCACGAAGCAGCCACCAAAAAATTGGCCTTAGGACTGAAACTCAGGCTTGATACTGAATCCGTCGGAGGTTGCACCACCTTATGCAAGAAAAGGGAACATAGTATATCTCAATAACCACACACTATCAGACCAAGATACACAAAAACAGAGGACATGAATCAAGAAACAAAACAATAAACTAGTCGCATTAAAAATCGCTCAAAGCTCCAAAAAAAGTACAACAAATAAGCCATAATTACCTCAGTGGAACGGTTAGGATTTAAGTTAGTCGAAGTAGCGCCGAATGCAGACATTTGAAAATCTCGTTAAACCCTAAATCTCAGCTTATAAGCGCGGGAAGAGAAATCCAAAAATGCTGCAGAAATATCCCAAAGGGATGCAAAAAGCAAAACAATTATACTGTTTGTGTGGGAGAGTGAGACGTATATCCTATACGTATTTATACACGTAGACCGTAGAGTGTCGAGAGAACGCTACGCCGTATATACATTAGCCTTTGTAGAACGCGACTATGCAAAGCGGGAAAAATACATTAAAATTATTATTAATTTAATAATAATATTTTACTTTATAAATACCAGGGGTAATTAGTTTTAAACCCATACCAGAATGCAAATTTACACTTTGCCCCTTAAATTTTCGAAATTATAGTTACACCTATTTTAAAAATCCACACTTGACTCCCATTAATGTTAGAATTTGGACGAAAAATTTTGATAATAGCCAAAAAATTATACAAAATTTTAATTTTACCTCTAATTTAATATTCACATGTAATAACTTTGTATTTATATGAAAAAAACATATGATTACGAACCTTACTTCCTGTATATATATATTATATTTATTCATTTATAAGTTCAAAAATATATTTGAGAATGTTGAAAGAGGGATAAAATTGAACTTTTATGTATTTTTTTTTTTTGGTAACGCTAGCTTTCTTTTTTATCTAAACTCTAAATGAAGGGAGTTATGTATAAATGGATAACTTTTAGAGTGGTGTAAATGCAATTTTATATTTTACAAGAAGTCTAAAGTGTAATTAAGCTTAAATATTATTAAATTCCCAAACCATAGGCCCATTTCTTCAATGTCCCGTTTAAATGGGTTGGGCTATAAACGATACATAGAGGTAAAAGACAGACCTAAAAAAAGTAAAAGCCCAATAAAGGCCCAAATTAGACCATCATCAAGATTGAGTGTTGGGCTGATTTGGGCCCATTAGGAGGATAAAATTCAGTCATGAAATTAAAATTTATGATAAGCATTATTCAAACTAAAATCAAAATACTTATCATACATTAGTAAATTAGGAGGGGAGGGGGGGGTCATCACCCTCATGGAAAACGAGTCTGGTGATGCCATCCACATAAATTTGTATCTATATAAGCTATCAGTTATTGGATCATACATAGTATTATTATTTTATATTAATTCAACAATTTGCAGTTTTTATGAGTACAAATTTACATGACATAAAATTCCCGTACAAAAGATAATATTTAATAGTGCATTAATACATTATTGATACAATTGGAAATTTGAAGGATGTCTCATGCAAGTTTCTTGGAAGTTCTTGAGAAAGTGTGTATGGGATTTTTCTCATCAAATTTCCATTAAGATGCAACTTCTTGGAAATAGTTCCAATATTTCCTATCCCTTAATTAAATAATTTTAATCATTAGCAATTCTACTATATATATATATATATTTATACTATATGATTTTGAAATAAAATAATTTAAATAATATAATATGTGATGTATAAAAGAATTTGGAAAAAAAAGAAAGAAAGTGTATGGATATTGTTAGGCTTGGAAACGTCAAACTTATAGTGATGCATGCATTCTTATTGCATATGTATGGCTGCTTGACCCTATTTTACTACTAAATTTAAAACGTGAACTATTCACAAAGTGATCAATAATGTCCTAATTTAATGGTTAAAATTGTGATTTTATGAATAAGTTTAAATTTTACGGACGTGTTTGTTTGTCTCATTGTATATAAATTTATTGTAATTTGTTTCATTGATGTTCATTATATTAATATTTAAATCGATGTATTATTTAATTTATTAAGATATTGATGTAATTATGGTATTTATTTAACGTTCAGTGCACTATCGACATACAAAACAAGATGATCAAAAGCGAAAATTTGGATGTGGTCATATGTCTAGAGAAAATTTAGATTTGAAAATGACAAATTTCTTGTGATAATATATATATAATGTGTTATTTATATATTATTATTGGGGTGCATATATCTCTTTCAAAATAAATATAGAATGTTGAAGAATTTTATTTTGTCTTTTATACTTTCATTTATTTGAATTTTCTTTTAACTAAAATTTAAAATTTTTGTAATTTTTTCTTAGTTAAAACCAATATAACTGTGGGATTTTGCATACATTTCGATTTTATTTTTGTTAATAAGCTGTGTAATTTTGTTTTAAAATTGTAGTTATAAAGAAGTGCTTATCTGGTTATAATTTATAAAATATTGATATATAATGATAATTTTATAATTGATATGATTAAAAATAAATTAAGAGCTTTGTTCTTTTTATTATGATGTTTTCGCCTAGTGGTTAAAACTGAGGTCCCATGAACAAGTTTGAGTCTCTTCGAACGTGTAGGTATTTGTAATTTATTTATTATTCTCGATTATATTAATATATTAATTGAATGAATATATTGATCAATTTAGCAAAATATTAATATAGTTATTACGTAATTACCTCTTAAAAAAATTAACTCCTTTCTTTTGCAGAAGAACTTATATGCTTCTAATTTCTTAATTTTAGATTGTATGAGTTTATTTTTTCAAAATACTCCACAATATTTATAAACTTTTATATACGTTATAAAGTATTTTAAAAAAAATTATAAATTCACCCAAAAACACTGCTTAGATTCTCATAATATATATATATATATATATATATATATAGATGACTATAAAGACCAGATGAGTACACTTTCCGTTTCATTAGTTTGTAATTTTTATTAATGGTCTCATAAATTATAAAGATTTATACTTTTAGTCCTTTCATCGAATTTCGTTAGTATTTTGACGTTAACTTTGTGGTCTTTTGAATAACGGCCATGTGCATTTGTATTTTTTAAAATTATGGGATAATTTAAGTAATAAGACTAAAAGTGTACGTAGTCTAAGTTATGAGACGAAAAACATGCAATTGTCACTGATTGAGTTAATTACATTTTGTCATTCGAACTATGATCGTTTTTATATTTTGACATCTAATTTTTTTTTTTTTGTATCAACTTACCATTTCAACTTTATTAAATTTTGCACTTTGCTATTTAGGACTGTTTTTCAACCAAATTTTTGATCGAAAAAACATCGCATATAGTACACATGCGATATTTAAGGATTATGTAATGCGATATTTTTCATATATGCACAACAAGTTATGTATTTTTGGCTGAAAAGTCAACAAAAAATCGGTCATATATGCTAAAATGAAAATTTCGCAAAATTGGAATATCTCAGTAGGTTTAAAAAAAATTCAATGATAAAATGTAAAAATATGCATAATTCAAATGGCACAACGTAATTTACCCTTATTAATTATATAATATAAACTACAAAAAATAAAATTAAAATAACATATCAAAATCTCTTAATTTCACAAGATAACACGAGCAAGTTGTAATAAGTTGTCCTATTCAAGAAAGTGTGGTCCTTTGCGTCCTACTCCCTCCTCCATAAATATAAAAGAAAAAAGATTTAAAATGTACGACTAGTCTCGTAATTCAGATTATTTAACGTTCTCATTATTTAATTTATTAAGATAATATTTTAATTTTGTATTTTTGTATTCTTACAATTTCAATCATTTTTTTTCACATGAAGTCCAACGGAGGACCGAAAAGAAAAATATAGAGGACCAAAATACTACTTTAAAAATTCAAAGGACAAACAAGTCAGATGACTAAATTACTGGAACAAAAATACATTTAATAATAATAAAAAAAAAACCCTCCTAGCTAGCTTTTTGGATTTCAAAATTTCTTTATTTTTTATTTTTATTTCCAGTTTTCAAGAGCGTGATGTGATTTCAGTCAAACTGAAAATGAGGGCATGTAATTTCCTGTCAGTCAAATTTCAAAACTGTGGTAATTTAATTTAGGTGCAGACGGTTTTTGACGGTAATTTCACCTGAAAAAGACAAGTCCAGAAGTATATTTTTTGTACATATGGTGTTGTTTTCAAATGTTGATGTCCAAATTTAGGCACATGTCCCTGTTTTTATTTCTTTGCACACCTTTCCTTTTCTCCTACCTTTTTTTTTTTCTTCATTTGTTATAAAACTTTACCAAATTTTATTCAAATGACAATAATGTAAAAGAATTTTTTTTTTTTTTTGGCGGCCTAGCGTAAGACGATCACACAGGCTGCTAAGTAAGTGTAAAACTGGCTGGTGAGGTCCGATGAAAATTTTATGTAAGTTTACATGAAGTTTTATGGAAATTTTCGACGAAAATAATAATGTATATTAGTAATATATAATCATGAAAATGAACTTTCGATACGTACTACATTTGAAGCTTTTTTAAGGAAAAGTTAGGCGTGCTTGATTTTCTATAATTTTGGGAGAAATTGTTAATTACGTACAAGGTTGCTAGAAATTGTGGTGAAAGTGAGTGAGTGTGTGTGTGGAAAAGCAAAAACAGGTCACTTACTTTTGTTTTGTCTTTTGAACAGTTGCTGAGTCGGAATGGTTTTCTAATTTGCTGTATGGAAACGGAAAATGGACAAATTGCCTCGACATTTCTAAGGTGGAAGATGTATTTGCCTATGAATTTCTGTCCTGTCAGCTTAAATGTGACTTTGGTTATGTATCTTTTTGCATTTTGACATTTTAATTGTTTATCTTCTTAGGATAGAAAATAAGTTCTATAATTTTTTAATTTCTTTTAATTTTGGTCTTTCAGTCACCAATATTTTTTTCTAAAAAAAATATTTGAATTTGGACCTTTTGTTCCCATTTTAAGACTAAAATACGAAAAATACAAAAAATATAGGACGAAAATTACATATAGTCCATCTCCTGTCTTCTCAAAATTAGGACTAGTTTGCATGAGACTTGTATTGACTCTTACAAAAGAGCCACCAGAACAACCCCTCTTGTCTCTTTAAGGATGACTAGTTGCAAGAAAAAGATTTTTTTGTTTTATGTTAGAAATTGGACCATCGTCTAGTATTGTATTAAAGTCTAGTTAAATAAGACCGTAGGAAGACTTTTATGCATGCATTGGGCTTTACAAAGAGAATACCATGTACACGTTTCTTTTTATTAAAAAATAATTTAAACTTTTAAATAAGATAGTTGTTCACAGTTTTACCAATATGGTGCTGTGGAGATTGGTTGTGCAACCTCGAAGTTGCATTTAGACACACGACTTAATCCAGCAAGACCCTGTTTGGATCAAACTCAAAGACTAATTTATTTGAAAGAAAATTGGACATCTAACGGTTTCTACAACCTGGTAGCTAGAACCAAAATTAGCCACTCTTCCTAAATTATACACCAATTATATAATAAGTATATTGCACTTGTCATATAACTGGTAAGGTTCGACCAAACCCAAATCTGAATTATTGTTTATTTCTAGAAATACGAAATGGCTGCAGTCTTAGGACAGTTGTTTTGTAAGTTTCCCCTAAGCAAAGAGTAGGAGAAAAGGAGACCAAACAAACGAGGTCGGAATTCTTGAAAAGTTACTCGTGTTCCGGTCTACATTTTGTAAATTACATGGATGCAATATAGTCAAACTACTACTATCAAGAAAGATCAGAACATATACATGTTACGATGGACGATGCTGAGCCGCTAGATCTTGCATGTGTACGCATCTAAAGGAGTCACGACTCACATGGGTCGTTCCTTTGACACTGCATGTGTATAAATACCGCCGACGCCTCTACATGCCACTCATCTCACTCTATATTTTGAGATAACTAACGTTGGAGATCAGCACAATTATAAGTTAGCAGATCGCAACGATGTACAAGAGCTTGTCTCTGAGTTTCATGCCTTGCAAGGCCATGTTGCAGCCTAGAGCTAGGTAATTAAATGTACTTAATTATATTAATAAGCTTTATTTATTTTGTAATTGTCTAATTATGTTGAAATTAATTGCATATATACGTAATAGTGCATTTTTTTTAAATTGCAGAATCACAAGACAAGACAGTGAAAATTGTATGCTATCAACCCTTTTCGGTTTTTTCGATCCATCGTTTATGGTAAGAAAGTTGTTGAGCTGTTTGTATGGTTCATGCAGTTGTTGATTATCGTACAAAAGTTGCTCGTAATCCGACAATGGAGAGGCTGCAGCGTAACTATTTGTTCCCTGAGGTTGGTCGACGATCTTCTTAATCCTCATTCTTGCAGTAGCATTTGATGTACATCAATTTTAGTGAAAACGTCTAATTATTCGAATAAGACTATGTGATTGATCAATTTTATTAAATTGTAAATTAATAACGCAGATATCTGCCCGTGAAGCCGAACACATGGAAAAGTATCCTAATGCAAAAGTGATAAGCCTTGGGATTGGGGACACTACACAGCCATTACCAGATGTTGTAGCTTCCAGCATGGCTAATGTAAGTTTTCAGTTATATAAATTGTAATAAAGTTTTTTGTCGGAACTTGATTCTGTCAAACTAATCCAATCATAGAGCAAGTGTGATTAGTCACTTTTCTTAAACTGTACATCAAGCACATAAAAAGTGCAGTGATTGGAATTTACGTTCGGCCCAGTCGGGTCTGGATAAGAATTTCTATAGATTAATGTCCGAATTTGTCTGAATAAAACTACATTGCCAAAATTGAGGTATTATTAGCTATTAGTATATCGTACTATTAGTTAATAGTATTAGTAAAATTCTTCGTTCGTAATATTCCTTTTTTCAGTACGCACACAACCTCTCGACGCGCACGGGTTATAGAGGCTATGGAGCCGAGCAAGGTTGTAAGGTATGTCTGATTTTGTATTTTGCATTAATTGGATGAACGGAAATAAGTTAAGACACGCTACGGGCAAACGTTGATAATGATTTTGACTGTTAATTTGTTTGTATAACGTTAACTTTGTGCAAGAATAATAACTGCAGGAACTGAGGAAAGCCATAGCAGAGACATTTTACAAGGACATGGGGATACAAGGCAAAGAAGTATTCGTATCCGACGGTGCACAATGTGATATCTCTCGCCTCCAGGTATAATATACGTAGATACATACGTACGAGGACTCAAACGTGTATAGTTTTTTCTTAGCGCTCGTTTGGTTTCCGTGATTTTCTATAATGCATAATCATACGTTATTGACCGATACTAATTTGTGAAAGTAGTACTTTTGCCATACTTTTATAACATTTTTTTTGAAAAAATTAAACATTCGCTTTGTTCTTTTTTTATTTTTAATATTGGATATTAATTTATTTGAACTTATGTTTTGTATGAATATTGGGAAAAGGAAATCTTCCAAAAGAATTTTAAAACATTGTATTTCAAGAAATATTGAGAGTTTTTTACCTAACCTTTTATGGTAATTATTTATAAACTATAATATTAAAATAAAAATAATCTAAAAAAGAATATTGTTTCAACATAGTATCGGATTGTACTATCACATGGGATATCACACATCAAATCAAACAATATGTAAACTAATGATGGGATTAATTATCAGTCCATTTTTTATCGTACTCAATTACATCATACATAGTCATATCACACAGACCAAATGATACCTTATTGTACTAAAACAAAGTGATCTGAGGTTGTATTTCCGGTTGCAGCTGCTCTTTGGGTCCAACATGTCCATAGCCGTTCAAGATCCAATTTTTCCGGTGAAGCTCCATTGCTTAATATCCAAATTTTATTGTGATTTTACTTTAGTGATAATTATATCGTCACCCCTGAAATTTGGATATTAAATAAAATACCCTTAATTTTAAAAACTTACCACTAAACACCCCCTTCAATATGTTTAATTCACAAGTCCCTTCTTTTTCGTTTATTTTTCAGAGAAAATTTGTAATGTAAAATATGACTGTAGAGATTGCATTGTGATTTTTAAAAAATTTGATTAAATTTTCATAATATAACATCAATTTCTACGAAAGATAATTTTATTATCGTTTATTATCATTAAGACAGGAATGTTGAGAGCTTTATGTTTGTACCTAGGACATTATATGCAGTTATGAAATCATTCTTGATGATTTTCTTACAATAGGCCTACGTAGATTCAAGCGTCATAATTGGGCAGACGGGCGATGTTGAGAATGAATCAGGAAGATATCGGAACATTGAGTACATGAAATGCGGACCTCACAATAGTTTTTTCCCGAATCTGTCGAAAGCTGCACGGACGGATATTATCTTCTTCTGCTCTCCCAACAACCCAACTGGGCATGCAGCATCACGGGAGCAATTAGAACGACTCGTCGGATTTGCACAAGAGAATGGTTCGATTATTGTATACGACTCGGCCTACGCTTTCTACATCACAGACGGAAGTCCTCGTTCCATATATGAAATCCCTGGTGCCGAAAAGGTTATTGATTTAGATGATGTTTGGCTAAACTTAATTAAATTTTTTTAATAAATTCATACATTAATTAATTTGTTAATGTATTATTTTCGTTTATAATATATTACTTCTTATTTTATAATAAGTCATAGAATTTATAAAATGTTTGTAGTGACAACGTTTGTTACGAGCAAAGTTGAAATAACATGTTAAAATCTTAAAAACAAGTCTGAAAGCTCCCAATTTTTATTTAGTTTACAAGTTTACAAATATCTAATATTTTTTAAAAAATTATATTTTACATCCCACAATTATATATTTGTATCTATAATAGTGGGGCAAAAAACGCAAATAGATGAGCTTATAAAACGTAAAATTTTATAAATATTATCAAACACTTTGCAACGACTTGTAAGCTACGGGAACAACCCCTTTAAGCAATAATTTTGGGACAGGATCGCACAAGTTTGTCTACTAACGTAGGAAGTGAGTGATGATGTGACAGGTTGCAATAGAAGTCTCATCCTTCTCCAAGATTGCTGGATTCACAGGGGTTCGTCTTGGTTGGACAGTGGTGCCCGAACAACTCTTGTATGCCAACGGTTTTCCTGTCATTAACGACTTCAATCGCATTGTCTGTACATGCTTTAATGGAGCTTCCAGGATTGCTCAAGCTGGTGGCCTAGCTAGTTTATCAAAACACGGCTACAAGGTAAAAACAACCGGTTTGTCATTTTCAGTTTTCGATTTTTGAAATTGTAATTAAAGATAAAATATATTATGTTTATTCATATTTTAATTGAAATTGTATTTGTTTGATACTACAGTTCAATATAAAACACAATCTCATTAACTGATCCAAACATATTCTCATTTAACATGCAAATATATACAAAATCGAAAACACATATTTTCTACTCAAAATAAAAACATAACAAACGGGCCCAACCTTGTATCCCGTTTGGAGTCAGTTTATTTAAGAAGTCGGTTTATCAGGAAAATTACATCAACATTCTCAAACTCATGTTTTGTAATAGTATTTGCTAGAAATCTATAATGTAATAAAGTCTAAAATGTGGGAGATATACTATAAATTTTCAAAACTTAGGGACTTTTTTGATAATATATCAAAATTTTATGGGATGTAAATGTAACTATCTCAGCGTTTACAATATCTCTGATACTAGGAGTCAGTTTACATTTCAATGATTCATTTTTCAGGCCAATTTATAATGTAAAATATGATTGTAAAAAATACAATATAATTTTTTCAAAATTAAGGGGTTCTTTTGCAATAACCCCAAATTTTGTAGGATATCATCAGAATGATCTCATTATTTTGCAACACTTGTTTCAGGCTGTAATCTCGCTCGTTGACTACTACAAGGAGAATGCGGAGATACTACTGGAGACATTCGAATCGCTCGGCCTAAGAACTTACGGAGGTGTAAATGCGCCTTATTTATGGGTACACTTTCCCGGTTCGAATTCTTGGGATGTATTTAATGAAATTCTCGAAAAAACACACATAATAACCGTTCCAGGTAGTGGATTTGGACCGGCAGGTAAAGAGTTCATAAGAGTTACAGCTTTCGGGCACAGAGAAAACATCCTGGAAGCTTCGAAAAGGTTGAGGAGTCTTCTCTAATACACAAATCAAAGGATTTTCGGCTCAACATGAATAAAAAAATCCTGGAGCAGTGACTTGGAATGAATTTACCATTCCTTGAGGACTATTTGGAGATTTCAAGCAGGCAATATAGAGAATAATACTAGAATAAGAGGACTGAAATGAAATTTCAGCATTTTAGCCCAAGGTGGTTTTGCTCTTGTGTTAGCTATAATCAAATGTGACTACTTTCTTTCTTTTTCCTTTGTAATGCAAATACGTGGTAATAACATTTCCAATAAAATTTTTTAAGACAGAACTCTGTTAAAATATTCCTGTCCGGATATGTGTAACTTAGTAGCTTAGCTTTGAACTGAAATTTAATGCAAATAGTTATATATCAAGACTTGAATTTGGTCTGTACATGATGAGAAAGAAAGTTGAGAAAATAATTAATAAAGAACTCGTCTCCAATATTCTATGACTTCGAAATTTGAAAAAAAAAAAAAAGTTTATTTTTAAATAAATTCCCTTAATTTACAGTATTTAAAAGAAAGAGTTTTAACTCAAGTTATGAAAAAAAATTGGATTATATGAAAAAATTATGAAGTTGCACTAAAAAATATCATAACATCCTAACAATAATATGGTCAAATATGAGGCCCAAAGGGCAAATAAAAAGTATAAAAATTAACTAATTAAAGTTAATTGAAAAATGAAAAAAAAATTAACGAACGCCCAAAAGTTGTCGAAACGATGAATTCCGACCTCCTCAAAATAAAATGTTGAATGATTAGTTACTTCTCGAGAAGATGATTGAAACGATAAGTCGATTGCCTCGTAACTTTTTTTTAAAATAAAAAATTATAATTATTTAAAATTTCACCATCAAATCATGTATTCAAAGCAGTATATTTTCGACTTCCGTCGGAGGATTGTGGGGTGATTTGAGAGAGTTTATTTTGTGGATAAAATTGTTTCATTGTGGTCTTTGTTTTGGTTGTTTTCATGTAATATATTTTGTAGAACATTTTAGGCATTTTTAGAAGCATATAAAAAAGCTTTTAGAAAACATTTTGTAAGATATTCTTACACATATTCTTGAAGGACTTTAGAAGTCTTTCTTCAGCCTTTAGATTGTTTTGATTCTCACCGTCTATTTGAGATGGTGAGTAGTATACATAAGGGGTCTATTATCTCAATATGGTGTGTAGTTTTCTTATATGGTCATAATTGAAAATGTGTTTTAAGGTACTCGGCTGGCGCATAACGCCTGCACTATATTGTATTATCTGATGCTCGTGTATTGTTCTGCATCAATATATGAATGTCTTTGTTGCGCATATCACCTCTGAGTGCTCAAAATGCACAAACAAAAGATAAACTTTGCAACGAAATATTAAAGTACAAAAAAGATCAAATATGTTTCTTATAATATTTTTTAAAAAAAAACATATATAATCTTCCGAAAATAATTTGAAGGTGGCGTGTAGAAATAGACAATCCCTTTGCTTATGAAGCAATGTGTACGTCGAAATGGAAAGAAGTATGAAGTCCAAAAATCATTTAAATTAAGAGGTTCTAATGCATTTTAGATTGCTTATCTACTTTGTATTAGCGTTTTACCTCTAGAAATATAGATTGCTAATCTAAGTAGGCAATAGCTCTACTAAACAAGAAACAAAGATATTTACATAGAGTAAGTAGTCCTTATTTACTGCTTTTTTTTAAATTAATAAGTTCCAATCTAAGTAGTGTTTGTTAAAAAAAAAAAAGAAAAAATTCTATCCACATAAGCAACAATTTTCTCCATCAATAAATATATATTGAGTTGGTATAAAAAAAAACTATTGACCACTACAGTTGGATATATTGTTGTTGGGATTAATCTCAACTTATTTGAACTTCATCACATTCTTACTTAACAAACAAACATTATAAACTTCTTTTTCCTACTAATAACTTCAAATTGATCAAAATTAATAAAAAATAAAATAAAGTGAAAGAGGCATAAATTTTAGTCTAGAAGGTGGGCTAAGGATAGGGGTGTAAATGAGTTGAGCTCGACATTTTTTGGTGAGCTCGAGCTTTGATATAATTTTTTATTATTTAATATTATTATTATTATTAGATTAAATCATGGAATTGAATCACCAAATTTTTACATAAATTTATAAGTAATAAAATAGATTGCATAATGTATACTATGTTATAAATATACCAAAAAATAGTATAAAATTTTAATTTATTGTTATAAATATAAACTACAAACTAGTTTAATAGTAATATAATTAGTAAAATATACCTAAAAAAATTCATACTGAACAATTTAAAATTGTAGAAAAGTATCCATTATATGGGATAGTGCCATTAAAATATATAAATATATATTATAGTTGAGATTAATATATATCCACAATTTACAATAAATTTATACACCTATATTAGTATTACATTAATATAACTATCATCTTACATTGTTAAACAATATGGGTTAACCGGGCCATCAAAATCCAGATAAAACCGTTAGATATGATCAAACTTACTGAAAAATATATTTGGTAAAGTTTTAGACTTATTTGATATACGGATGTTCAGATATCGTACTCGAAACATAAGAGTAATCATTCAAGATAGTGTATCATTAAATCAGGCCATGTGATTTTAAATCATACCATCTGATATGATTTAATGAACACAGTATATATTTAAATTTGGTATGAATCGGGTGCCCGAATTTGAAGATATCATAATTATTGTTTAAACTTTTTGATCTCATTATATATATAATAAAATAATAATTAAAATTATTCAACCATTATTTTTAGATTAATTCATAGGAATCACTAAATTTCGACATAAAATTTATATATAATAAAATAGAATAGATTGCATAATGTATAGTATGTATATTGATATAAATATAAAACTCAAAAATAGATAAAAAAAAAATTCATAAGTGAATCACTTGTCAATTTAAAAAAGAAAAGTATAACACCATACAAATATATATTAAAATATAGCATAAAGTTTATATGTTTCATATTAAATAATAATTTTAATTATAAAAATATTATAATTTACTAAGTTATTGACTAAATTTGTTTTTGTATAAAGGTTAAATATATAAATAAAAGTACTATAATTTATTATTATTCAAAATAAAATGTATGATATTGATTAATAATTATAGTATACGGTCAATTTTAAGTATAAAACTGATAAAGTATTTAATATGAAATTAAATATATAAAAATTTTAAAATAAGAACACACACATATATATATATATAGAAAAAAAAAAAAGCTCGCGAGCCGATAAGCAGAGAGAATTGAACTCGAGCTGGTTCGACTCAAGCTCAAAATTGAGCCGGCTCGACTCGTTCTATCACCATAGTTAAAGATATATGTAAAAAAGTCTACAACTTTTAATTTCAATGTCTTTAAGTGCTTTTTTGACAATTAATAGTGGGTCTTCTGCAACTGCCCAATTTATCTAAAATATTGAGTTCAGTCAATAGAATGTCATAGTCCATCTTTTGAAATATATATATATATATATATATATTTTATATATTTTTGAAATATCAAAGAAAAGTATTTTTCAGATCATAGAATTTTTGGATTGATTGTGAATATTCTTAAATAAAATTTCCCGATAATCATATAAAAGCATATTTGTATTAATAAATTGACCTGTTCCACTTATATTCAGAAACACATATTTCAATTATGAAAATAATGATATTACAGAAAAAAAAACAAATAACAATTTCAGTCATAATTTGAGTCTAAATCGGACCGATTCGACGTAAATAAAAGACACGAACCCAATTGTTCTTTGGACAATAACTTTTAGGGACGAGGGTATTTCATCCTTTTGAGACCAATCTACTAATTTAAACAATTCTAACATTAATATCTGTAAAATAACACGCACCCGGACACACACACACACACATATATATATATGGGATAATTATATATTATATTTTTTGAATTCAGTGTAATTATATATAAATTCTCTGTATTTTGAAAAATTATATTTAGCATTTTAGAGGCTTGCTTCCATCTAACAAATTAATCCATCCCGTTAGTTAAAATTTACCGAATTTGCTGATATTAACAGAAAAAATTGAAAAAGGAATCTATGTTTACCTTCAATTGACTTATTACTGATTAATTGTAAGTAAAATGAATATTTTTATGACCACATTACGTTTTCACATGTTAACGCAAGAAATGAGGTATACCTTCATCGTTGTAAGAATAATTTAGTCGAAAAAAAATTATTTGACCTGCAATAAGTCAGTCGAGGGTAAATATCAATTTTCATTCAGTATTTTGATTAATATCATCAAATTTGATAAATTTTGACTAATAAATAAATTTATTTATTGAACAGAAACAAACCTCATAAGTGTTAGAAATAATTATTTAAATTATAGATAATTTAAATATAATCACACCAAAACTCAAGAAATGTGTAATCATCCCATGTATATATGTTGTCCTAAATTCTTGTCATTAATATTAGCATTTAATTCTTTTTTTGGTAATAGTGATGGGAAGTCAATGGTATAGGTAGGGTCCAATCTACCGGCAGCTTCGAAGAAAATGCGACAAAGGGACAACATGCCTTTAGACAAACGGACACACAAAGTCGCATTCGATTATATTTTAGATTCGTTTTACACTTTTGATTTTTCACAAGTTTCCTTTGCTTTCAACCTTAATAATTTCGACCATTGAACCTCTTTGAATGATTAACTGAGCAAATTCGTCGGGTCATGTGATTGAGCATTTCAAATTTGTATTTTCTAATACAATTTAAATGTAATTTTTAGATTTTGATATTTTAATTTTTTTTAATAACAAATAGGTCCTGTAACCTTTTAATTTCCTATGATTTTGATCCTTTAGTCAACAAAAATCGTAAATATCGCGGATAAAAGCATGCGTTCAGCACATACTTTTTTTTAAATTGGAATTTTTGTTCCATGAGATTAAAAGTGTTAGTTTTTAATATTTACAAAATTAAAATGAAAATTCCGTACCAATAAAATAAAAAAAAATTAAATTACAGAAAAAAAATATTATTTTCTATCTATCACCAATTATTGTGAATTATGGAATTTGAAGAGTCAAAAGCTACACAAGACCAACTAGTAGCGTCTGACTTTTCAAAACCCATGGTACAAAACGTCAACGTTTCCTAAAAAAAAAAAAATAGGGTTACGGCTACTCCAACTTTTGCTTATTCTGGACTAAGAGGGCGTTTGGATGATTTTATTTAAAATATCTTATAAAATATTTTGGGATAGTTATACTCTTCTCTCCTAAAATTTGATATAATGATATATAAATCACCTATGATTTGGAAAACTACATCCATCACTCTTAAGGTTTGCTTTCGTCTAACAAATTAGTTCATTCGTTGGTTAAAATTCACTAAATTTGCTGATATTAACTGAAAAAATTGAATGAAAATTAATATATATCATCGATTGACTTATTACTGACTTATTGTAGGTCAAATAATTTTTTCGGACTAAACTACTCTTATAATGGTGAAAATATACCTCCTCATTTGCATTAACGCGTGAAAACATATGAAGGTAATTCGATGATAAAAGGACTTATAAGTCAAAAATACGTCTAACAGAAGGACTGATTTGTTAGACGGAAGTAAACCTCAAAGTTGTAGATGTAATGTAATTTCTCACAGGGGATTTACGCATAATTACATCAAATCTCAGAAGAGCAGAATGCAACATCCCAGATACTTTTAAAATTTATAAGATATCATAATTTATATTTAAAAATAAATTTTTGGGGTATTTAAGTAAAATAATAATAAAATTTATAAGATGTTAATAATAACAACTTCATAAATTAATATAATCAAAATTATAAGAATTTGTTCAATTGTAAATATAAATTTGGAACTCCTTAATTTTCCTAAAGTAATTTATAAATTCAAAATATTTTATTTTTAGATTTTATAATTCTTTTAATAAAAAATTTGTCAGATACTTTTCCATATCTTATAAATTTTTAAATATTTTTAATAGTTTATAAGCTCGCCAAACCCTATCTAAGCTAGAAGCTGAATGATTTAATTGCAAATTTAAAAAAGTCAATTATTATGAGCTTGTTTCAATTTCATTGCACCATTTACACCTAAATCAAGAAAATAAAATTAATAGCTTGCACTATATATATATAGCACCCTCCTAATTTATATATATATATTATATTAATATTAATTATTTTTATATACTATGTATATATATCATTAATTATATTATATCATTTTCTCAAAACCATGGATTTATATATATGTCAAATTGAATAATTAGAACATCTATAGGTGCATGGAAATTGGAATTAATTTCACACAATATTTTTTCTTTGATGTACTTAATTTTTAACTTTGACAAAAAATTGGAATTAATTTCACACAATATTTTTTCTTTGATGTACTTAATTTTTAACTTTGACAAATATATATAAATATATAGATAAATGTAAATTCATTTAATATTATCACTTACAAAAACATGACAGAGTAATTAATTAGGTTCTCTCTCCTCATTATCTTCACGCATGGAATAATTGCACTGCTCTCTTATGAGGTTTGGTGTAATTATTTTTTCAAACATTTTTGTAATTTTCGCTAATGTTTGTTTTCTCCTAATAAATAGATTCATCAATATTCATTAAATTTGTTCATATTAACAAAATAAATAAATAAAAATTCATATTCATCCCGATTAATTTTTACAGGTCAAATAATTCTTTTTTATCAAAGAGGAGCGATGTAAAGATCCTTGATATATATTAAATAAAATAAAAAAATGGAAATTGCATAATCCGAATGACCCCTTCTTGTTATCACATCAAATTACACTAGAATCCAATTGGATACAATCAAGAGAAAGAAGAAAACAAAAAGAAAGAAATGGGATAATGTTGAGATAGGAAAAAATTGCAAATTTAGTCCCACAAAATAGACTTAATTCATAGGGGTTCCCCTATAGTCTCTCCTACCACTCTCCATTTGTCATATACACATGACACATCTCTCTCTCTCTCTCTCTGGATTATTAATTACAAGTGTGGATGAGAAGAGAAATGAGAGTGAGTTGACGATGGATCTCTGAAGAATTCAAGGCGGTTGCATTCATTGAACCTGGACGCATGCAAATCCCTCCTCCAACCAGTATCTCCTCTCCACTCTCACTACTACTCTTGCCATATCAACACTCAGTTACAACTGTACATGTGGTTGACCTGTATATGTCTGTGTTGCAGCTAGCTGAGCACGATCAAATAGGGAGGGAGGGAGACAGCTAACTCACTGCCTTTCATTCCATATATGCATATATAGTCTTCTCATTCACCACACAGGTTTCACTATTCTACTCTCTGCTTCTTTTCTCTCATCCAATCTTAATCATCTCAAAAACTGACATACTTATAATCATGTAATAATTATTACAATTATATAATAATACTTGTCGTGTAATAAGTTCAGTCTTGTAATCCAACCAATAATTTTGAGACGTAAATGGTATTTGGGAGGGACCCTCCATCCATGAGAAATGATCATACCAGTTCAAACAAAACCCCTCTCTCTCTCTCTCTCTCTCTCTCTTTGTTTTGGTTTACATTTTTATTTTATTTATAGATATTAAATGTGAAATATCTTCTTTTTCTTTATATTTAATATTTTCAACCGGAGATTGTTAATATTATTTAGAGTTTGTTCGGATGAGTTTATAAGTTTTTTAAAACATAAATTACATTTTAAGTCCCTATATTTTGCTAAAATAGATTTTCTAGTCCTTCAATTTTTTTGAAGCACCATATTGGTTTCTATCTTTGTAAATTATTACATTTTAAGTGAGAAATACGCGTTTTCTTTTTTTTCTTTTTTCAGTTAGCATTCTCATCAATGTCTAGGACTACGTGTCAAATTTGATAAATTAAAAGATTAAATGTATTGTATACAAATAACTTAATTTAATCATTAAGTAATATAGGACTAAATGTGTGAAAAATATGAACAAAGTGCAACACACCTACATTTACAGCACTAAAAATAATTTAAATAATTTTTTTAGATAAAAGTAAGACGTTCCCAACTTTTCTTGAAAATTTTCACAATCTCCTATGATATTAACCGACGAAAGTATTCAGTTGTTGGGGAAAAATTATCTATCAATACTAATATTTTATAAACCCTATAATTTTATTTTATTCAAATTCTTTAAAAATTTATTTTTAAAATAAATTGTAACAACTTATAAATTCTTGAAAACATTTATTAACAAGGTATCATATATAAAATAAATAAAAAATTTTGAGTTCAAATTTTACTATCACTTATTTTATTACAAATGAAAAAGAAATAGATTACGTGGTCAGCTTTATTGCAATGCTTAATAATATATATATATATAAACTTGTTCACGTGTATATCAATTAATTATTAATATTTATGTATGTGTCCAAAAGTAGGCTTTGGGTTCACCGTAGAAAGTTTGTACACGTCGAAAAGTTTGTGGGGTACACATTTTTACAAGAGGAAAAATTCAAATTCTTTCTAATAAAAAAGGGAAAAAATCAAATGTTTTATTTATTAAGAAAAGGAAAAAAAATCTAATTCTTTTGAATTAATTTGTTCCTCTTTTTTCTTCAGAACTGGGGCCATTTTGCAGTATCTTTTTATTATATATAAATTATATGTATACATATGTGAGAATAAATTACAACGGATATTCTAAAATTTATCATATATAATTACAAATATTTTTCGTTATTTAAAAAATTATAAATATTTTTTTAAAATTAATAATCATCTAACAAATATTTTTTCATAAAATTTTAATTTTGATATATTTTATCTTGAGAAAAATCCAATAATTATTTAATTGATGGTGTTGCTTTCTATCTGCCTGAGAATTGAGAAACGTGAAGAAGAGTCAATGGCACTAATATCGGCTGAGGGCGGAGACTAGAAACTGTCTCCTCATTACTCCTTATACTTTATTTTGTTGAATATCAGCCCTTCTTAGAGGGATGCACAACACACTTTTTCTACCACAACTTACCTTATTTATGACCGACTGCCTAACCTGGCTATTAGAGCTCGTCACTTTATATGGGTATATTATGAAATGACGAGAGTTATCATATAATATTGGCATAATTATATTATCTTTCTGCGTAATTACAGGCAAACTTCATGTGGTTTGAAAAATTATATTTAGTCGTGATGTTTGTTAATGTTTAACACATAGATCGCTCCGTCGGTTAAAATTAATCGAATTTACTAATATTCGCAAAAGAGTTGAATAAAAATCTATATTTACTCTCAAAGTAAAACAAATCTTTTTATAAAAAAATTATGCTTATACATTTTCACACGTTAATGCATGTGTATATATCCATACTTGTAAGAGTATTTTTATCAAAAAAGACAATTAAGTTAGGTTTCTTGACTAGAAATTCTAATTCAGATCGAGTTTGGTCTCGAACCAATTATATGGTCAGTGCAATATACTTGTCGTGTGATGTACAATTCAAGTGTATCATACCTGTTTTATAATTAGTTTGGTTCTACCGAGCGTAATGCGGTTTGAATAATTACAACGAATCTGATCCGACCTAACCCTTAAAAACCTAAAAAGGAAAATCAGCTTATTATAAGCTGCAAGAGAATTATTAAAGGTAGTAGACTAGTATACAATTTTAGACTTCAATCTGAGGTTGTCAGTAGCTAAACTAAAAGTCAACTCATGATCTCTACTAGTTTATGTATAAATCCAACCTTATCTAGTGCTAGAGCTGCAAAATCATCAATCATTCATCACTAAAATAATTCTTTGTCAACAATATGAACTTAGCTAATATCCAAACGCTTCCTCTTAAGGGAATTCTGAATGTAGTTTGTTTCTGATCCAGATTCATGATATCCCATTTGTTCGTGCTGATTCGATACAGTTGACTTCAGTTGCTTGCAGCTTATTTAAGCGATAAGTTGAGCTACCATGTTGCACATTCTCATCATATACACTCCCTTCTGCTTTATTTTTTCTTGCACACTAGCTAATAATTAACAGCTTCCTCTCTTGCAATCTGCATTCGCTACGTCTTCGTCTCAGGTGATTGAATTCTGCAGCCACGATGAGTGGCGGTCGCGTCGCAACCGAGACTGATATTGCTAGTGCAGCTTCTTCACGCCGGTACACTGAGAATGCGCCTTATGTGCACAAGGTGGGAGTGCCCCCCAAACAAAGCCTTTTCAAGGAGTTTACGTATATGTTCAAGGAGACGTTCTTCCACGATGACCCTCTTCGTCCCTTCAAGGACCAACCGAGATCACGGAAGTTGCTGCTCGGGATCCAGGCTGTTTTCCCTATTCTTGATTGGGGACGACGGTACAAACTTCACATGTTTAAAGGAGATCTCATCGCCGGACTCACCATCGCCAGCCTCTGCATTCCTCAGGTAATCAGGAGTTCGATCAAGATGGCATTTGCCTTGAGTTTATAATTACTTCTTTCTCTTTTTTCGGATTGGATGACCAGCACAGCAGCCCTCCACGAGTTTCTTAGAGCGTGTTTGGATGAACTTTTTAAAACATCTTATAAATGTCTGAAAGTTTATAAGGCTTTGTAGAGCATTTTCGCATCAGTTATAAAATATTCGTTATTAATACTTCATAAGCTGTACAATCTTATGCTCAAAATAACCTCTAACATCTTATAAGTTTCGAAAATATTACTTGTAAGATCTTTTTTATACAAGTTTAGCCAAACACCCCCTCAACTGATTTCTGCAGTTTCTAATTACGTCCGTCGTCATGCAGGATATCGGATATGCAAAACTTGCAAACTTGGATCCACAGTTCGGACTATGTAAGCTTCGTTACATCGTCGAATAAATGTACGTTGATCGTAAGTAATTTAACACCTTGAAACCTATTTGTTTTGATTGCAGATAGCAGTTTTGTTCCACCACTGATTTATGCCATCATGGGGAGCTCAAGAGATATTGCCATTGGGCCGGTGGCGGTGGTGTCTCTCTTGCTAGGGAGTTTGGTTCAAAATGAGATTGATCCCAAGCACAAACCCGAGTATCAGCGCCTTATGTTTACGGCTACGTTCTTTGCTGGAGTCACTCAGTTTGTGCTCGGTTTCTTCAGGTATTTTTACCTTTTCTCTCATCGTTATATGCCTTAAAACGGTCAACTAGTAGCCGTTCTCTTGCTATGGTTAATTAGTATTCGCTCTCAGGTTGGGTTTCTTGATCGACTTCCTGTCTCACGCGGCAGTCGTCGGTTTTATGGCCGGAGCGGCCATCACCATCAGCCTTCAACAGCTCAAAGGCTTGCTTGGTGTGAAGAAGTTCACCAAGAAAACCGACATAGTTTCTGTTATGCGTTCCGTGTGGACTAACGTGCATCATGGCGTAAGATCATCGACCTTCTTTTCTCATCTTTTCCCACAATAAACATGCGAAATGCATTTTCATCTACGACGCTAAATTAATGTATCTCATTTGTGTTGCAGTGGAACTGGGAGACTGTTGTAATAGGAGTGTCATTCTTGGCCTTTCTGCTCCTTGCCAAGTACATTGTAAGAATCCTTACAGCTAGTTCTGATCTTTTCGTCCTGATTGTTAAGTTATATTTCCTCGGAAAGTAAGACTTATACCCTCTGCAGGGGAAAAAGAACAGGAAACTGTTCTGGGTTCCTGCAATAGCTCCATTGATTTCAGTCATCATTTCAACCTTCTTTGTCTTCATCACTCATGCAGACAAGAAAGGCGTCCAAATTGTGAGTGCCTTAACAGCAGCTAATTTATTCTAAGACTAGTGTCATTTGTTAAACTTGTGAGAAACTGACATGTTTGCACTGTTTGAAGGTGAACCATATTGAAAGAGGCATCAATCCTCCGTCTGTGCATAAAATCCATTTCACCGGCAGCTATGTGGGCATAGGTTTCAGAATCGGTGCCATTGCTGGAATGATCGGACTTACGGTAAGCCACAAACCTCTACTCAATATCAATATAGTTAGAGACACAAGATTTACGTGGTTCACCTAATTAAACGTCCACGGATGGGAAAAGTACCACAGTGTCAGAAAGAGGTGAAACATAGTGTCAAATGTTAGCCTGTCTTGACTAAAACATGAATCTAGTAAAAGGCCTATTCACTTAATGTACCACAGGAAGCTGTAGCAATTGGAAGAACTTTTGCAGCAATGAAGGATTACCACTTGGATGGCAACAAAGAAATGGTAGCGTTAGGCACGATGAACGTCATCGGCTCAATGACATCTTGTTACGTTGCTACGGGTCGGTATTACCTCATTTTGCAAAGTATATTGCATATTGTTACCTTCACCTTCTTCTGACGAAAACACGTTTTCCTGATAGGATCATTTTCACGCTCTGCTGTGAACTACATGGCCGGATGCAACACTGCCGTCTCAAACATTGTAATGTCGATCGTAGTACTCCTGACATTGGAACTGATTACCCCTTTGTTCAAGTACACGCCGAACACCATTCTGGCCTCGATCATCATATCGGCTGTGGTGGGATTATTCGACTATGAAGCGATGATTCTGATATGGAAGATCGATAAATTCGATTTTGTTGCCTGCATGGGGGCCTTCTTTGGGGTGGTTTTTGCATCGGTCGAGATCGGCCTCCTCATTGCGTAGCAAACGCTGGAGAAAAAGTTACATATAATATATGAATACGAGCCTGAATTACAAACGGTTTCTTGACATAACAGGTCGCTATATCATTCGCCAAGATTCTTCTCCAAGTTACACGGCCTCGGACAGCAGTTCTTGGTAAGATACCGAGGACTACAGTTTATCGGAACATTCAGCAATATCCCGAGGCGACAAAGGTTCCCGGTGTGCTGATTGTGAGAGTTGATTCTGCTATCTATTTTTCCAACTCAAATTACATCAGGGAGAGGTATAAATAACTTTATTTTCAATTTACACTCCAAACTTAGGACAATCTCTTGATAAACTTCTGATATGTACAGAACAAAAACAAGTGTAACTTGCTTCTACTGATGACATAGTTTTCTCAGAAATAATGAAGCTAGAATTGTTTTTTTCCAGGATACTGAGGTTGCTGGCTGATGAGGAGGAAGAGCAGAAAGCGAATGAACGGCCGAGAATACAGTATTTGATAGTCGAAATGTCTCGTAAGGAAGCTAAAATCCTCATTGTCCTCAATTTTTACATGCATGTCTCAAGGCAAAAAGTACTGTGTAAAAACTAACTCATCATGAGGCTAAACTTTTGTTCTTGTTTCAGCTGTAACTGACATAGACACTAGTGGGATCCATGCCTTAGAAGATCTCTACAAGAATCTGCAGAAGAGAGATGTACAGGTAAGTACACCGTTCAATAACAAATATCTTTATCCAAATCAGGTTTCGGACATCATATCTATACACTTATTAACAACCTTTGCATTGAGTTTTCTTGTTCTCGCATGTTTCAGCTGGTTCTAGCAAATCCGGGGCAGATAGTACTGGACAAGCTCCATACATCGGACTTCGCCAACACGGTTGGAGACGACAAGATCTTCCTCACCGTAGCCGATGCTGTCATGACATTGGCACCCAAGATGGAGCCCTGACATCATTTTCCAATCCAAATAATCACAGTTTCCTCGTCGTATTAACGTTATACTTACCAGTTGGTCTCTCAAGTAGACGACGTACCGAGTTTTGAGTGTGACAATTCAAGGGATTTACACTAATTGAATACATCATTGTAAAGCTATATACCACATATAAGTGTTCAAAACCTCCACATATATCCTGTTTGTCTGTGTGTATTCTCGTACGTGTTTCTTCGATCTTTTCGTCCCTTGTCTCCTTTGTCTCTTTATGGTTTGGTTTTCAATGTTCCCACAATGATCTTGGTCGATCACTGTTGCTATATTTCTGTGTATTGAGCTTAACGGTTTTGAATGTATCCCTAATTTGATTTGTTACCACGAGCACGATGGTCCAATCATAAAATTAATCCTAAAATTATATGTTTAAGTATCACGAATTCAAATCTGGTCGAGAGATAGAACATTGTCATCTGTCCTGTAAGAATTTCACTTTTACATCTCTAATGTGTACTAAGAACAACTCATTTAGATAACATTACTACAGATTTTGGCAATAATCAACGTCCCTATGCGTGAGTAAGAAAATTAATTCGTACACGATCATATATATATCTATGTATATATTTATGTATGGCATCCTTACACAAGGGTTCGTGCTAATTTTCTCTGTATCATTCCAATTTTGTTGAATGTCTCTGAAGAGACAAAACAATTTACATAGCGGCCCGTCCAGGTGCTTAAGCCCAGCACCATAATATAATTATGGGCTATTTGCACCCACATCAAGAGTGATCCAACATACAAATGATCCATTACTCGAATGGTGAGATTGAGATCAGATCGTGAATTCGAGTCTTATAAATGTAGGTATTTTAACCCATTTTTAATAACAATATATTGAATCTTTAAATTTGCAATTAATGATGCAGTGCAAGATTGCAAAAATAGTATATTGATTGATTTAGAACTACTAATGTATTTTCAAAAAAAAAATAATAAAAATGATCCAATATCTTATATTACTAGAAAAAATTTAACATTTGACCATGGTTGATTAGAAATAAATAATCGTAGTAAATAATCAGGTTACGGGCACATAACGGTTGTTGACTGTATTTTTTGTAAGTGTGATTAAAATATTTATCACGACAACAATATTTTTCATGGTAGCTATAACCAAAATAATTTTCATTGCGGATAATCTGATTTTTTGCATTGATTTTTATTTAATTATAATTAATAATAATTATTTATCGCAATTTTAGTCAACTACCAATTTTGTGAATGACAATTCCCGTTCTACGGCAGCTTCAAAATTATTTAGTTTCCTTCAAAAGATTTTCATTTTTCGTAAATTTTCCACCAAAAACTTTGAATTTCTGAGGAATTTTTATATTTTTTTATTTTCTTGTAAAATATTTGTTTCGTGCTTTTGTTGTCCGTTTACTTGGGTGATGGGGGTTTAGGTACTGCAAATAATTATATATTCATCAGTATTTTGATAAAATAATAGATATAAATGCTGTATTGCTTACTTTATGCCATAATTTGAGGTTGAGATGTGAATTAAATTTGTATATTTTCAAATTACCCCTCACCCTATTCACCTACCACTGCTCATGATATCAAAATTAAACAGCCCACGAATCGATATAACATCTAGGCCTGTCAACGAGTCGAGCTCGACTCAGGATCTTCGAGTTCGAGCTCGAGCTCGAGCTCGACAAGCTGGCCGAGGTCAAGCTCGAGCTCGAGCTCGACAATGTATTCTCGAGCGAGCTCGCCAAGCTCGACAGCTCGAATCATTATTATTATTATTATTATTATTGCTTTAAATCATGAGATCGAATCATAAAATTTTACATAAATATAGTTAATTATGTTCATACCGTCTGATATGATCTAATTGACACAGTCTTGTATATATTTAAATTTCGTATTAATATATGTTAACAATTTGCAAAATTTATATATTTATAAATGTTAGTATAACATTGATGTAACTATCATATTACATTGTTGAAAAACATGGGTTAATCGGGCCATCAAAATTCAGATCTGACCGTAAGATATGATAAAACTTACAAAAAAATACATTTGGTAAAGTTTTAGATTTATTGGATATACGGATGTTGAGATAGTCTTGTATATATTTAAATTTCGTATGAATCGGGTGCCCGAATTTTAAAATTTCATAATTATTGATTAAATTTTTTACATTTGGTAAAGTTTTAGATTTATTGGGTATACGGATGTTGAGATATCGTACTCGTAACATAAGAGTAATCATTCAAGACGGTATATCGTTGAATCAAGCCATGTAATTTTAAATCATACCGTCGGATATGATCTAATGGGCACAGTCTTGTATGTATTTAAATTTCGTATGAATCAGGTGCCCGAATTTTAAGATATCGTACTTATTGATTAAATTTTTTAATCTCATTATATATAATAAAATAATAATTAGAATTGTTCAACCACTACCATCATCATCATCATCATTATTATTATTGTTGTTGTTATTATTATTATTATTATAATTTTTAGATTAATTTTAATCTCATTATATATATAATAAAATAATAATTAGAATTGTTCAACCACCACCACCATCATCATCATCATCATTATTATTGTTGTTGTTATTATTATTATTATTATAATTTTTAGTTTAATTCATAGGAATTACTAAATTTTGACATAAATTTATAAATAATAAAAAATTATAAGTGAATTAATTGTCAATTTAAGAAAAATATAACGTAAAACAAATATATATTAAAATATAACATAAAGTTTATAAAAAAATTATAAAAAATTAAATATAATTTATAATGTCATATTAAATAATAATTTTAATTATAAAAAAATTATAATTTACTAAATTGTTGATTAAATTTATTTTATATAAAGATTAAATGTATAAATAAAAATACCATAATTTATTACTATCCAAAATAAAATGTATGATATTGATTAATAATTATAATATATGCTCAATTTTAATTATAAAACTAATCAAATATTAAATATAAAATTAAATATATAAAAAATTCAAAAATAAAAAAATATATAAAAAAATAAAAAAATATTCACCGCTCGCGAGCTAGTGAACAGCCAAATATGAGCTCGAACTCAAAGTCGAGCCGGCTCGACTCATCTGCCACCCCTAAATTAACATCATATTAAACAATATTATAAAGTATTAATTCTTGAAAAAGGGCATTAATGGCCAAACAATGTAATTAACAAGAACATAAAAACAACATAAAATTAAGGTAAATCACAAGAGTTAATCTAAATTTACCTTAATTATAAATACATTTTCGTTATTTGACAAAATTATAAATATTTTTTTTAAATTACTACATTCCTAACAAATAACATTCCTACTATGCCCTGTTACAAACAGATATTTATTAGGATATTTTATAATTTTTAAAATAATAAAAAAAATATTTGTCATTATGATAATTTTTTTTAAAAAAATTATAACTAATTTTAAAATTCATCAAAAAACGGGTAGGGCCCACTTAAATACGCCCGATTTCTTCCCCAAGATCAGGCCAGCCTGACAAATTGTCGGCCGGCATTTGGGCAAGTAAATGCGGTACTTGAACCGGATATTCAACCTAGTCTGCCCAAGTGTTAGAAACCAATCTTTAATCCATATTATTACCTTATATTTGAAATGGAAGCACTCAAGAACAGTAGCATAGACAAATGAAAGCATCATCATAAGTAAAAAAGAAACACAAGTCAATAAGAATTCTCATATCATACTAACAACAAACCACCTCAAACTCCTATGTACCCCTTCCTTCCTGGTCTCAACACATTGAAAAAAGTCTAGCCAGATCGAGTAAGCTCCAGGCAATTTATAAATATAACATCACAATGGTCGGTCGGAAAATGACCGATACCCAGAAAGAGCTCCCGCCGTCTGTGCTCCTAGAATAAAGAAAAAGATACAGCAGCAAGAACGAGCAGCCCGATGGAGGAAGTGAGTGAAGAAGAGCCGGAGCTGCCTGGAGCTGGGGCTGGAGCAACGTCGTTGGCTCCAATAGTGGCCGTTGGAGCCCCTGCAACTGTGCTTGGAGCTAGTGCCAATGGCGAGAGAGCTATAGCAGGACAATATTATATGACCAGGTTAGGGGGAGGATGGTAATGTATATTGAGTTTACAGGATCAACGGAAAACCAAGAACATTTCATGCTCAAGAACAAAACTCAAAAGAAAAGTCAACACACTAGATCAAACTCTAAATAAGAACTTCCAACGGATGAAGAATCAGCTTACAAGAGAAGAATGCATGTGTGTTAGAATATTCGTGGCAAGAAAAACATAGAGATACATCAAGATGGACTACAGACATCTACAATTCATAATCAAGTTTGGGGAGTGATCGTTACCAACTGTCAACTTCAAGAATTTTCCTCAACAAACTAAACAATTCTCAAATGCAAGTACGCGATACGATGATCTCTATAAGAAAATCATTGTCGGTCCTTCAGCTAATCAAATTAATACTGCTTACCTGAAACTAAGAGGAAATATGAACAATCTAAACATACAAGGTCTTAAAAATCGGAAGCCAAAAACTAAATTCTCAGGACTCGCAACTAAAAGATTGAAGTTTGAGCGACAACTAGAGCATGGGTTGCAGATCAAAATCTTCAACATTAGATATCAGCACCTATGCCTTGATATGCTCATAAATGATATACCATCAACGTAGCTCAATATAGATTTAGAATTTAATTATAACTCGAGCCCACAATAATTCCAACTTAGTTATGATCATCTCTATCTAAAACTACATCAGAATTTGAAGGAAAACATGAAATGGAGATAAAATTAGTCAGAACTCAGAAATGAATAGATCTGCATGTACCTGGGGCAGCACCAGTGCCAATGCTCACTGTTGACAGAAAGAACAGGAAAAACAAGAACCTCAGGTTATATTCAACATACAGAAAGATGAGAAATTAGGATCTGTACAAGAACAGATACAGAGTACCCAAAAAATAAAAACAAAGAAAATGCTAGAAGGAAATTTAATTAGAAGAAAAAATCCCAAACCCCACCGCCAATAATTTATGAATAAACAAAGAAGTACAGAGAAAAATGTAGAACTCATTGATCTCAAGTCCGCCGCAGAAATGGGTCCACGGGGAAAAATTGAAAGCCATTAAACAGAAGTGAAAATTTACGGCGTGGCATTTCTCCAGCAAACTAAAATATACGCAGAAATCAACAACCCCAAAAAACTCTGAAAAGAATTGGAATTTTGAAAGGAAAAATCTTACATCCACAGTTGCTGACGGAGGGAGCAGAGACATGGCAAGCGGAAGGCAGAGTCAAGGCCTTGGTGACATTCAGCGTAACTCCCAACTGGGCGCTGTTCTTAAACCCCTCGCAGAGACACTCGGCGTCAGTCTTAAGCACAGTTTTCAGCCCAGAACAGCACGTTCCCTCCGGCTTCTTCGTCGTGCTTCCCGCCGTCACGAACGACAAACAATCAGCCATGTTCAGTACCAGACTCGAGCAGTCCACCGCCGGCGCCGGCGCGGAATGCCCGGCTGAACCCACCGCGACTAGAAGCCCAAAAATCATGCAGAGAATAGGAAGTCTCAATCCCACCACCGCCATTTTATTCGCCTGCACTCGATACAAAAAGCAGGTGCAGAGAGAGAGAGAGAGAGAGACGGATGGGAATGTTAAGTATTGTAATGGCTGTATATTATATATATATATAAAGGAGAGTGGCAGAGGTGGAAAAAGAGAGGTGTGTGGAGGGGTATGATGGGAATGGGTGGGGGGACAAGTGGAGGGCTGTCCTTCAATGAGGTGTTCTCCTCTATATATATATATATATATATATCTATGATAAATATAATATATTTTATATATAATTTAAATAAAATAATCAATCATATAATAAATATATTATATTTATTTCGTAATTATAATTAAATCAAATAGAACTTGATAAGAATTTTTGCCTTTGAAGATATGATTTTTAGGGTTGGAGGAATTTGGGAATTGAGAAATGCAAAAAGACATAGATACTAATAAATTGATTTAGTGGTTGTTTTATTTAAAATTATATATCCGTACCCCCCATTATAGTTTTTTTTCTAAGTAATTATTACTTTTGCCCTTTAATTTGATTTTTCTATTTTTGTAACGGTATGAAACCATATGATTTATTTCTATGTTTAACTTGACAGTCAAACATGCCCTTTATTTTATTTACTTTTTCTTGTTAGATAAATCCCATTTTACGACTTTTTGATTATACAAGATAGCAATTAAATAACTCTAGATTGAAAAATTAAAATTTATCAGTTCAGATCGCAGGCTGCAACTTGTTTGTATTTTGAATTTATCCTAAGGGAACTTGAAATAATGATATCTAAATATTAATGGGGATTTAATGTTAACAACATAAGAGATTTTTATGAAATAGGATTCTTTAATTACACTTTCTTCCTAAATACTATGGAAAATATGTGTGCAAGTATTTATTTATTAAAGCTAAAGTTAAGATAAAAAATCAAAATGTGACCTCTTTTTTTTTTGTTTTTCTGTGTGCAATTTAAAAAGGGTTTGAAATATATAGTAAAAGGTAATTTTATTTATTTGTAAGGGTAATATAGTAAAAGGTAAATTTATTTATTTGTAAAGGGTAATGTTTTTCCTTGTAATGTTGCTGGGGTCAGGCTCACTCAACACTGTTAAGTTGTGAAGATTGATTTGAAGAAGAAAAGGATAACCTGATTCAACTTAGAATTCCCAAGTTGAGTTGGAGAAGGATAACCCGATTCAAAGTTGAGTTGGAGAAGGATAACCTCATTCAACTTAGAAATCCCAAGTTGAGTTGGAAAAAGGATAAGTCATGGCTATATATACTACTCTTATTAGCATTGTTTTAATAGAGCAAAGTAGAATAGAGTAGAGAGAAAAGAAAGAGTTGAGACGAGGGTGAGTGTTGTCTTTCACGTGTGGTGAAGACTTGCATACAAGTGTGTGTGTGTTGTACTCCTCAATTTTTCTCCTCTTTGAGTGTTTTCTCCTGGCTTGGTATCGCCCCCAGACGTAGGATTTATATCCAAACTGGGTTAACAAATTCGTGTGTCTTTTACTGCCTTCATATTCCACCTGTTATCCATCTTAACCCGATCCATTTCCTAACAACTGGTATCAGAGCCTGGTTCAAGGAGTTAAGATGGAGGGAAAGTTTCCAGTCGAACGGTTCAATGGTTCCGACTTTGGGTTTTGGCGTATGCAGATGGAGGCCTACCTGTACGGGAAGGACCTGTACGAACCACTTGCAGAGAAGTCCGAGAAGACGAGTGATGAAGAATGGAAGGTGCTCGATCGAAAGGCGATGAGCGCAATAATCCTGTCGCTCTCTCGGAATGTCGCCTCGCCTATGAAGGGAGCAAAGAGCACGAAGGAAGTTCTACAGACTCTTGCCGATATGTACGAGAAACCCTCAGCAATGAACAAGGTTATGCTGATGAAAAAACTATTCAGGTTGCAGATGGAGGAGAGGAAGTCGGTGGCCGATCACCTCAATGACTTCAACCAACTCACGACACAGCTGGCGTCTGTGGATATCGTGTTTGACGATGAGGTAAAAGCGTTAATTTTGCTTTCATCTTTACCTGACAGTTGGGATGTGGTTGTTACTTCAGTGAGCACTTCGTCTGGGAAGGAGAAGATGAAGTTCGACAACATCAGAGACATGATGTTGAACGAGGAAACCCGTAGAAAGCAAACGGGTGGATCATCTGGCTCTGCACTACATACAGAGTCCAGAGGGAGACCTGACACACGGGGTAAATACCGTGGAAGGTCAAGGTCAAGGTCCAGGGGGAAGAACAAGGGCAAGAAGGAGATGGTGTGCTGGAACTGCGAGAAGCCCGGACACATGAAAAGCGAATGTCGGGCGCCAAAGAAGGAAAAGGAGGGCCGAACAGCGAATGCCGCGACGGAGGAGATCACGGATGCACTCTTGTTGAGTGTGAGCAGTTCTTCCGATGATTGGGTTGTGGATTCAGGGGCCTCATTCCACTCATGCAGCAACAAAGACATCATGGAGCCATACACCTCAGGTGATTTTGGCTTAGTTTATCTTGCAGATAACAAACCCCTCAAGATTGTAGGAAAGGGAGATGTGCGGATCAAATCAACGAATGGGTCATGCTGGACCCTACATGATGTGAGACACATACCAGGACTGAAAAGGAACTTGATCTCAGTCGGACAGCTGGATAGTGATGGATTCCACACGACGTTTGGAGACGCGAAGTGGAAGATCAGTCGGGGAGCAATGACTTTGGCTCGAGGACTAAAGTCGGGAACGCTCTACATGGCGGGAGGATCCAGTTCAAACATCCCCTTTGCAGGAACTGTATCGCAGGCTAACCTGTGGCACAATCGCTTGGGCCACATGAGCGAGAAAGGAATGAACGTGCTGAAGTCGAAAGGACGGTTGCCCGAGTTAAAATCGGTGGAGGTGGGTCATTGTGAACACTGCGTGTTCGGAAAGCAGAAGCGGGTGAGCTTCTTGACCACAGGAAGAACTCCGAGGAAAGAAAAGTTGGAGCTTGTTCACACCGATTTGTGGGGGCCAGCACCAGTGTCATCTCTTGGTGGATCAACGTACTACATGACATTCGTCGATGACTCCACTAGAAAGGTATGGGTGTATTTCTTAAAAAGAAAATCTGATGCCTTTGATACATTCAGGAGATGGAGGGCACTAGTGGAAAATGAGACAGGTCTACAAGTGAAATGTCTCAGATCGGATAACGGTGGCGAGTACAACAGTGAAGGTATCAAGAATTACTGCGCCGACCATGGAATCCGAATGCAGAAAACAATCCCGGGGACACCTCAGCAAAATGGCGTTGCTGAGAGGATGAACAGAACACTGAATGAGCGTGCGAGATGCATGCGATTGAAGAGCGGACTACCAAAGATGTTTTGGGCAGATGCAGTCAACACGGCTGCTTTCTTGATCAATCGAGGGCCTTCTGTCCCGTTGAACAACAGGATACCAGAAGAGGTATGGAGTGGTAAGAAAGTGGATCTTTCTTTCTTACGTACGTTTGGTTGTTCAGCCTATATTTTGAACGATGATCGGACTAAGCTGGATGCTAAGTCGATTAAATGTACATTCATTGGGTATGGGACTGACGAATTTGGGTATAGATTCTGGGATGATCAAAACCGGAAAATAATTCGTAGTAGGAATGTTATATTCAATGAGGATGTAATGTACAACGACAGGAAGGTAAGCCCGGACGATGACAAGAAGGAAAGGGAATTTGTTGATCTCGATATTTCAAATTCCGGGATCATGAGACCAGCAGATACGGATTCAGTGGGAGTTCAGACGGACGAAACCGAACAAACGGAGATAGAGCCAGAACCAGTATCGGAGGAACCGATTACTGAAAGCAGCACACCCTTGGCACTGGGTCGAGAACCGAGGCTGAGAAGGGCCCCAGATAGGTACTCCCCCTCTCTTTATTACTTGCTTTTGTCTGATTGTGGAGAACCCGAATGTTACGCAGAGGCAGTCAATGATGTCCACAAGAGCAAGTGGGAGCTTGCGATGAACGACGAGATGAACTCGTTGAAGAAAAACAACACATGGGAATTGTGTCAGCTCCCAAAAGGAAAGAAGGCCCTACAGAACAGATGGGTCTATCGGGTTAAGGAAGAATCAGACGGGAAGAAGCGGTACAAGGCAAGACTCGTAGTAAAGGGATTCCAACAAAGATACGGTATTGACTTTACTGATGTTTTTACACCTGTTGTCAAGTTAACTACTATTCGTCTTGTGTTGAGCATGGTAGCGGCAGAGAACTTGGAGTTACAACAGATGGATGTAAAGACAGCCTTCCTACACGGGGATCTTGAGGAGGAGATATACATGGTACAACCAGAGGGGTATAATGGAGATGATCAGCAGGTGTGTCGCCTGAAGAAAAGCCTGTATGGATTGAAACAGGCTCCGCGGCAGTGGTACAGGAAGTTTGACAACTTCATGCTAGAGATAGGTTTCTCTAGATGCAATGCTGATCATTGCTGCTACGTGAAGAGGTTCGATGAGTTTTTTATCATTCTACTCCTGTATGTTGATGACATGTTGATAGCAGGATCAAATGTCAAGGAGATCAATAGGCTCAAGGATCAGTTATCGAGGAAGTTTGACATGAAAGATCTTGGCGAAGCAAGACAGATATTGGGCATGAAAATCACAAGGGACAAAGGTATTGGTAAATTATGGTTATCTCAATCTGATTATATTGAGAAGGTATTATGCAGATTCAAGATGGAAAATGCAAAACCGGTTGGAACGCCATTGGGAAATCAGTTCAAACTATCCAACAGTGATTCGCCCCAGACTGACTCCGAACGTGCAAAGATGAGAGTCACACCGTATGCCTCAGCAATTGGGAGCCTGATGTATGCTATGATCTGTACTCGACCGGATATAGCACATGCAGTGGGAGTAGTTAGCCGTTTTATGAGCAATCCAGGAGTGATGCACTGGGAAGCTGTGAAATGGATTCTTAGGTACCTGAGGGGTACTAAGGACCGAGCATTGGTGTTTGGTAAGGGCAAGCTTACCTTGTTTGGGTTTGTTGACGCTGATTTTGCAGGGAGTGACTATGACAAAAGGAGGAGCACTACAGGGTACGTGTTCACATATGGCGGTACAGCCGTATCCTGGGTCTCAAAGTTGCAGAAGGTTGTCACACTGTCCACGACGGAAGCTGAGTACGTGGCAGTTACTGAGGCAGCTAAGGAGCTCATTTGGCTGCAACACTTGTTGGGTGAATTAGGGAAACCTCAGGTAGATGTGATTCTTCATAGCGATAGCCAGAGTGCGATCCATCTGGCAAAGAATCCCGCGTTCCATTCGCGGACAAAGCACATCGAGATCAAGTACCATTTCATCCGACAACTTCTGGAGAAGAAGGCACTGCAGCTGGAGAAGATCCAAGGAGAAAAGAATCCTGCGGACATGCTGACCAAGGCGGTTGCGATGGCGAAGTTGAAGCTGTGTACGGCTTCGACTGGCCTTGATGACTAGAGTGGACAAACCCGGCGGTACCAAGAAAGAAGTGGAGAAAAGCTAATCAATCTTCAAGTGGGAGATTGTTAAGTTGTGAAGATTGATTTGAAGAAGAAAAGGATAACCTGATTCAACTTAGAATTCCCAAGTTGAGTTGGAGAAGGATAACCCGATTCAAAGTTGAGTTGGAGAAGGATAACCTCATTCAACTTAGAAATCCCAAGTTGAGTTGGAAAAAGGATAAGTCATGGCTATATATACTACTCTTATTAGCATTGTTTTAATAGAGCAAAGTAGAATAGAGTAGAGAGAAAAGAAAGAGTTGAGACGAGGGTGAGTGTTGTCTTTCACGTGTGGTGAAGACTTGCATACAAGTGTGTGTGTGTTGTACTCCTCAATTTTTCTCCTCTTTGAGTGTTTTCTCCTGGCTTGGTATCGCCCCCAGACGTAGGATTTATATCCAAACTGGGTTAACAAATTCGTGTGTCTTTTACTGCCTTCATATTCCACCTGTTATCCATCTTAACCCGATCCATTTCCTAACAAACACTGTAGTGTTGCTTTTTCGAAAAGGCGCTTTTCCGCCAGAATAAACGTCCCATTTAAATGAGTTTTGAAATGCGAGTAAAAGGCTAATTTGTAGGTTGAGAAATGATTGGTTGGGTCACGCCACCTGTCCTACTCTTCCTCCAATTGCGCTTTTTTCTGTCCGTTACTCTATGCGGCGCGCGCCGCTTTTGAGCTAAAACCCGCTTTTAGCTTTTTCTTTTCAAATTTGGTCAATTTCCAGACGATGCCCAACCATTTATACCTTTTCTTTTTTCTTTAATATTTTATAAAGGGTAAATTATAATATACATATTTTTTATATTGTTATAATTATAAATATTTTAATTATTTAAAAAATTATAAATATAATCAGCAATCATTCAATAAATAACTTCTTACAATTAATTGTCACGAGAAAATATTTGTTAGACAGTCGTTATTCTTTTTAAAAAAATTGAGGATTGTTAAATTTTCCATTCTAAACTTTGACAAAAATTCGTCATTTTTTTACCATATTAAATTGGTGAATTAATATTTTATAAGTTTTATAATTTTACTTTACTTAAATACTTTAAAAATTTATATTTAAATAAAACACTAATTATTCTATAAATGTTAATAATATGTATGAATTTATTTATCGTATTATTTAGAAGACACAAAAATTTCTTAAAATAAATATTTTTATTTAAAATGATTTCTTTTTTCTTTTCTTTTTCTTGACCACAACAGTATTTGAAATTGTTGCATTTGATTTTGAGCAGTAGAAAAGTGATGTGACTCAGCTTTTGCACGGAAATTTGACTCCCCAACAATACGTCGGCTAATTATTATTTATATATATATATATATTAAAATTATAAACCAAAAATAATAATAATTTCTAAATATTTTTAGAAATAAGTTATGATTTTAATCTTTGTTTTAACTTATAGTGGTTTTCTTTAAATAATAAATAAAAACTCATATATTGATAATAAAAAGAAAAAAAGATTTGAATTTATAATTTCATAATTACAAGAATTTAATTTCATTACTCAAACAGAAATACATCGACGTCTTATTTACAGCATCACATGTTGTTGTTTTTAAAATATGACGAGAAATAATTAAAAACACCCCATTACTATATATGTCAAAATAAGTCGAAACGAGTCGACATAAATTGTAAGCATCTTATATTTATATAAAGAAAAATCAATATTAATACTTATTTAAAAAAAGCAAAAATTATAATAAACAGAGTTGTAAATGGTGATTAGATCAATATCTGGAGAAAATGATGTCAAATTATTGTTGAATTCTTTTGTCCAACTTTAAACAGGCAAATCCAAATCCAATTTTCTAAAGCAAACTCATCTAATGATATGTGATTTAAGGAATAATTCAATGATTTTGCCAAAAATAATGACTTGAAAGTTGAAACTCTTCCTTATTGTCATTAGTATCGGATTGAATTTTTATTGCATTTGTTGCTACATTTAATTTATTTAGCCACGTTTGTAAAATATTCTTAAATAAAATAAACGATCTGATTTTTTTTTATATATGTATAGTGTGCATTTATTAAATGCAATAAAATATATAGCCGATTTTGCAATATAGAATTAAGTTCGGATCAGTATTTGAATTGTCTATATCACGGTATATTTATGTTTGATCTGTCTGTTTTACATATTCGAATGAACTGACGACTCTAATTTCTCATTTTAACCACTAAGAAAAATTTGTTAAATTCTTCTACCATTATTAAGAAAAAAAAAATTTAATAATTCTAGAAATATTGCTATCTAAGTTATTAAATTTCTAATATTTTTGACAATGGTTGAGCCGTACTTGATTGTGAGGGCAATCATTGTTGTTAATCCTTCACCATGCGCACCCCTTTATTCCTTCATGCCCCATTCATATTTAATGTTACATAATTTTCTTTAGGAACTTTATGCTATTTTAAGCTCTATGCCTTTACCACAATATATATCCTTCCAATTAAATGTTTCCAATCATTTAAAAAAATAGTAAATGGAGTATCTTTCTCCAATATTTCCTCTAAAATTGGGGATAAAAAAAAAAAAAAAAAACAGTACTCACGTAGATCATACTATCACGTTGAAGGATTATGTAAATCGCAAAGTAGAGGCGGAACCATAAAGTTCCGTCATGGAAGATTGCGTTTGAGCGCTGCGCAGCAGCGATCTCCATCCCTACAATAGGAAAAAATGCAAAACACCTCATGTGAAAGAAAAAAGGAATTAGTAAACTATCTTTTTATGTTTTTTAAAATGAAGCAATTTATCCCTTTTAGACACAGAGAGTAATTTTTTTTGTTTTTTTTATAGAGAATAATTTACTCATTAACAATATCATAAGGAGGGTAAATTACATTAAACCCCCTTATAATAGATTTATAAATACATTATGTCACGAGTCTATTAAGAATTAGTATCTTAATGTGTTGGAAGACAAACGCAGATTAGGACTTTTACTTAAACCCACCAAATATCTTGATAATTAATCAAACGCATATTAAAAGTACGACAAACATTATACCTTTTATAGTACCTAAAATTTGACGGTCCGAGAATAACATTTACTGTTAAGACGTATTAACAGATATAATTCGCTATCTATTATTACAACACAAATATAGCACAGCATCAACCTCGTCCAAAGTAAAAGAACAAAATTCCTCTCAATCTTTTTTGTAATAAATAAGAAAAAAAAAAAAAAAGAAACATGTGGAGTGTCATAATATATTATGGTCACATGATTGACAGTCATTACGAAAGATGGGAATTGGAAAAATTTTCAAAGTTGTAGTGTGAATTATTTTTTCGATCACATGAGAATGAGATGATGGTATTGTATTGCAATCTCGTGAAAAAGCGTGTATTAAAGATTCCAAGATGGGGGGGTGCATGCTATGATTTAAGAAAGTGGGCTTCACATTTGATGAAATGAATTAAAAGCGTGGTTGGTGAAGGGCCCTCCAAACCACGCCATGCCCATCAACTTTCGGTGCCTATAGCCTATCATCATCACTCACTACTTTCCTCTTCTCACCACATTTTCCTCCCATTTTTTAAATTTTTTTTTTTTGTATTTTCTATTTTCTATTTCAGAATAGTTTTTTTTTATTATTATTATTACCATTCTTTTGTTTTCTTCATTCACTATAATATTTTTTTTTATTTGCATTCAGTATAAAATTAGCAAATGATGAGAATATTCAAATCATATCAATACGATATCAATTTTATTGTTGATTTAATTTACGATACTAGTACAAAGAATTAGTTCTATCGAAAATCCCAATAGAAAAATTGAATTTTTTGAGTGCATCAAAAGTCGTGTATTTCAACTTAATTACGTAGGCCGGTGATGTTGTGTAATTACTTTTTTTTTATAGTTACATGTACGATTCAATAAATATATTATATTTATTGTATAATTAATTAGATTCGACCAGATCTTATTTAGATAATAAATTTTTCGATTTAGTAATTTAATAATGTATTGCATATATTTAAATGAAGTATAAAATAGAGGAATTTAATAGTAAAAACTAAAATTTAACCCGATGTCTGAGCCTATGGCAATCGTCAAGTCCGTTGGAGCAGACCAAAACTAGAGGACCAGATGTTGTAGACGTGGATGCCACCGTGTTAGAAGGTGTAGATGGACACGTTGATCTCATTGGTCAGAAATCTATCCATGCAACTTCTCAGATTCTATGTCTGGATTTCACTTATCCTCCTTAGATCCCCACACGACTCTCCTTTTGATTCCATCGACAGGCACTGCCACCCTGATTTAAGACCAAAATTTTTTATAGAGAAACAAAGAGGAAAAGAGATCAAATGGCTTCCACTTCTGCTGCATTGGTAAATGGCTTCTTGACTGGTGGCAACAAGAGCCAGGCGGCCTTGCTCTCCGCCCCGATCGCCACCAAAGTTGGTGGCTCTGCAGCTCCCAAGAGGCTCATTGTGGTGGCTGCCGCCCCTAAGAAGTCCTGGATCCCGGCGGTTAAAGGTGGCGGCAGCTTCATCGATCCCGAGTGGCTCGATGGCTCGTGAGTTTTCTTTTCGATGAAATTCTTGAATTCTTCCTCTTGCTATTAGGCTTTCTTTAGCTAAAAGCTATATGAATGATTTACAGACTCCCTGGAGATTATGGTTTCGACCCGTTAGGCCTCGGAAAGGATCCAGCATTCTTGAAATGGTACAGAGAGGCTGAGCTCATCCATGGCCGGTGGGCGATGGCGGCAGTTGTTGGCATCTTCGTCGGCCAGGCATGGAGCGGCATCCCGTGGTTTGAAGCCGGGGCCGCCCCTGGTGCCGTGGCGCCTTTCTCATTTGGCACCCTCCTTGGAACTCAGCTCCTGCTCATGGGGTGGGTGGAGAGCAAGAGATGGGTGGATTTCTTCAACCCGGAGTCGCAGTCAGTCGAATGGGCCACTCCCTGGTCAAGAACTGCCGAGAATTTTGCCAATGCCACTGGCGACCAAGGCTACCCTGGTGGGAAGTTCTTTGATCCACTGGGCTTTGCCGGTACATTAAAAGATGGAGTTTATATAGCTGATGCTGACAAGCTTGAGAGGTTGAAACTCGCAGAGATTAAGCATGCCAGAATTGCTATGTTGGCCATGCTGATCTTCTACTTTGAGGCAGGGCAAGGGAAAACACCCCTTGGAGCTCTTGGCTTGTAAGGTCCTCATCTGCAACATTGTTGCGTTCGCAGTGTAGAGAGTAGCTCAATCAATCATTTTCATGCTCAGCGTTAACCTCAGGATAATTCAGAATTCTTGAAATATACACGAGCATTGCATTTCAGTGAACAAAATAGATGTGGTGGATAACAATTAAGATGCCGTAAAAAACAGCAGAGAAAAGATGTTAGATTTGAAAACGATGAGAAACCTTGAGATTCAATCATTCAAGTAGGCTGGTGGGAAGTTGAATCAATGCTAAGCAATCTTCTTGCCACTTATAGTTATCAGAAACTCGGTCTTAGAATTTTAACCTGAGCTCCTATCCAACTCTTGGAAAATGGGGAAGCCGTTGCAAAGATTGTTGAAACTATAATCAATTGGTGCACAGAGACTATAATGAAGGCAGATAAGATAACCCATGCCAGTTGCCATCAAGAACTCACCCTTACAGACCACTTCACCACGGATGTATGCTTTTCCTTCCATCTTCACTATTCCAAAGTGTTTCTGCAGCTTGACGAGGTTCATTCTCATTACTAAGGTGTCTCCTGCAATTACCGGCTTTCTGAATCTGGCAATTGCCGGAGGTCATCAATAGCATATGCATCACTTCTTGCACAAACACAAATTTTGAGAAGAAAAGCCTATTGGAACTTAGTGGCATATGGAAAGAGTAGCTGTAAGTGCCAACATTGTTTTCAGTTATGCTTATAACAGCACTTGTGAAGATTTCTCTTCATACACTTGCCAAGAACTACTTTCTTGACTAAACAATCCAAATAGAAGATACGATTCAGCACCTATGCTTCACAGTTCACTTATCAGATGAGAGACAGTACCCTTGTGACAGTTTTAGGACTTCATAAATGGCAGGCGTAAGTTTAGCAAGCAGCATAGCTTTTCAAAATGTTTCAAACGCTAAAAGGAAAAACTCAACTTCCCAATAACATAAAAACCTTCAGGAAAAATCCTTGAGCAACGACTTCTCTGTAACTTGGAGCCGTTAGCCTTAAACGACCTGGAATACTCTATTAATAAAAAAACCTAAAACCGCCAACAACTTTGTTTTTTTGTCCGACAACATATTATTACTCAATTGAGGATTATTAATTAAACAATGTTCTTTATTCTTCTCAACTCCAGATCCAGACCGTTGGGCAAAATCCAGATGAGTGGCTCAAGTCTCACCCATGGTTTCTGCTATTTATTTGGTTTGCTGGAAAACCAGTGGGTAAAAAGGATATACAAAGCTGCAGGAACAGTTCTGCAACTTCATGCTACATTAAAGTAAGGAAAAATAAATACATTAGATTTTTCAGTAATTAGAAACTAACATGTCCAAATAATTGAATTGTTATACCCCAGAGACAACCTAACGAGTCGAACACAAGACTTTTATATCAAATGCCTCATACTCGAACATTCCATGGTTCCGCTCTGTTCCAGGTGTATTTGGACCCAATTAAATGGACTAAAAGCATACCCCGTTTGAGAGTTATAGATCTTATTGTGTTGTCTATTGTAATAGTATGTGTTATTTAGGTATATTTATCTAATATTATTGATTATGGTACAATTGTTGTAACTATTTTTGTTAAGTATTGATATTTGACGGAAATAATTATAATCGAGTTATTTTATTTAGTAATTGTTGATTATTTCAAATAAAAATAATAATAAAAGTTCAAATATAACTCGGGCTCAAGTTAAATGAACTTAAGAATATTACCAGCATTTTCTGACAAATGTGGAAAAGCAGCAGACTGAAGGAATCAACCGACCAACATAAACAAAACAATTTGCTCCAATTCCGACACTAAAAAAAACCATCAAATTCCGTCTCTTCAACTGTTATAAATACCCAACCACCTTCTTACATCAATTACACACCTAATAAACGTCTACGTAGAGTATTATTACAACATGGCCAACAATATTGTAGCTGCTGATGGCTCTTGCACTTTGGCTTCCCTCGACCAAAAGCTAGCCAGTGCCAAACGTTGTTCTCATGGTACCACAATATTTACTACTCCTCTCTCTTCATTCATCTACATCATATATACATCAATTGATGATGATTCTGATACTATGTTTTTATGTTTTTGCTCTCGTCTGTTGAAATTATAGTGATCTATATACACGTGTTGTGTGTTTGCAGAAGGTGTTGTTGCAGGCGCTAAAGCGGCCGTGGTTGCCACTGTCGCGGCTGCTATTCCAACGGTAAGTTCCTCCACCTTATTACATGGATTCTTGAATTAATGTTGCTCGAAATAATTAATATGTGTGAATGTATATATAATTGCAGTTGGCAAGTGCAAGAATGGTGCCATGGGCAAGAGCCAACCTCAACCCCACTGCACAAGCTCTTATAATCTCCACAGGTTAGTATAATTACTTTGAAGAAAAAAGGATATTTGCACAAATATCCCTCAACTTGGGCCATATTATATTACAACAAAACCTATTAATTTTAAAAAATTACAAAATGCTCCCCGTACTTTATTTTTTTAAATATATATTGTCTGTATAATTAGACTTAATGTCAATCAGAGTCAATGTTATTACTATATTTGAGGAGTAACATAGAACGTATCGATGGAATTATGACAGTGGGAGGAATGGCTTATTTCATTGTAGCAGACAAGACTGTTCTGGCAACAGCTCGTCGAAACTCCTTCAAGGGACAACACAGTACCGTTGAAGCTTGACTTCTTTTTTCTTCTTTTAGGGTTTGTCTGAATGTTCTGTAATATTCATATATTGTTTGATCATCAATATATAGATAAATAAAATTTGCTTTTCTTCCCAGTTGTTATATATATGGTAGCCATCGTGGCGCGTTCTCATTGCATGAATATAAAAAATAATTTTTCACACTTTAAGATATATCATAAATAAGAATAAAATACATTAATTGGACAATTAAATTAAAGTAAAATTTAAAAAGTTAAATAAGTTAATTATCTCATTTTGTGGATCACGAAAAATTAGCGTAGTGGTATCAAAATAATTATGTTGTATCTGCAACACCTCTTTTCTTTATAATAGTATAGTATGAATGGTTGCATACAGTAATCTAACTACAAATTAATATTAAAAGGGTAAATTACACTTTTACAATTACGTTGACACTCCTTGATATTAAGTTTAATTACATAAATACGATTTGTTCTTTGTGAAATTACAAGTGCATCCCTTGAGGTTGTAATTGTAACTACAATTGCATTCCCCTATTCAGTTGCAAAATTTTCCTCAAGGACCCCCCTATAAGTTATGGTATACTAATTAATACCCCTAAAGGGGTGTATTTATAATTTATAAAAAAATAAAGGATAATTGTATAATTAAACTTCACATCAGAGAAGGGAGTGAAATGCAATTAATCCGAACAAAAAATATAAACTAGAAAAAGGAAGGAGGGTGATATTGTGTGGTTTGTGTACTATTTTATAGCAATATAACATGGGGAGAACATCCGTTCTTGATTCTGAAATTGCAAAGTCTAACCCCCCCCCCCAACCCCCAAAAAAAAAAGAAAAAAAATCAAAGTACCATATAGAAAGATCCATCAACCAATATAATTCCAAAGAGTTCTTGAAATATAGGGTAAATTAAAACAAGTTTCTTGAAATTTGACATTATTATAAATATTTTTTTATAGTTTAAAAAATTATAAATATTGGATTGATGTTTGATAAAATTATGTAATTTTTGAATAAGAGTTTGGAATTGTTAACTTTACATTACTGTATTTTAAAAAAAAAAAGTTAAATTTGAAAAACTATCAATTTAAATATCCACTTAGTCCAAAAAATTAAAATATTTTTAAGAATAAGTAAAATTATGATTCATACTCTATAAGGGCATTTTGGTCTGTTCACTGTAAAAAAATATATGAAAACCTAACGGATACTAACAGATTTGATTAGTTGTTAGACGATCGTTAAAATCAAGAGAAATTTGATCATTTTCCAAACGATAAGAAGGTATCTTGTAATTATATCAAATTTCAAGATAAGTTGTTGTAATTACCTTAAAATATATCACACTCTCTCAATCATCTTTTATTTCACTATAAAAAATGAATTTGTTCATCATAAACCAGAAATCATAAATATCAGACAATTTAGTAAAAACTTAATTGATGTTTCTAGCATGTTTTTCTAGTTAATAACTAGAAACTGAAACTCATTCAACGAGTATGTAAAATTTATATTTTTATATTTATTAATTAATTGAATTATAAAATATATAAAATAAATAATTAATCAAAATCGACCAAAAAAATTGATTCTAAGTATATACATAAATAAAAACGTATTGATATAAATAATTAATAAAAAATAATTATGTATGAAAGAAATAAATATAAGTAAGGATATATTAGTAGGATGATATTTTGTTCACAAAAATAGTTGTTTTTAATAATAGTATCTTGTTTGTCTATTTACTTTAAACATATTAGTTGATTTAGAAATATTGAAAAATAAATTAATGGGAAAAAAAAAAAATTCAAAAAAAAAAAAAAAAAAAAACCCCTCGAGCCCTAACACACTACAAGAAAATAGAATATTAGTGACAAAAAATACCAAATGACAACTTTAATATTATCACTGATTATATATATTTAGTGGCGAGATTGTTTATTTTGCCACAGTAAGAAATTTCATAATTTTAATAATTATTCTTATTTAATAAAATTTATTATTAACATGAACTAATGACAAAAAATTGTGTACAAAGTTATCACTAAACAATTAGTGATGATCCAATAACAATAAATAATAGTTGTCATTATTTTACGTTGTCACTATAGATGTGTCACTAATTGTATTTAGTTACAATTTTATACTATTTTTTATCACTAATAATTATATAGTGACAAGATAAAAATTAAAATCACTTAATATATATTATTAACGATAATTTTAAAATTATCGCTTGATAGTTTACCACTAAAATCATATTTTCTTGTAGTGACAACTAGTACAAAAACTTAATATCAAACAAAAGAATAAAAACACCAACAACAACAATAATAATGCCTGTCATGACATGTCGTTTTAACGCCGATAAACTAATTTTTTTATTACATAATTATATCAAATTTTTTAAATCATATAATATCAATACGTAATTGCACCAAACTTCGAGAAAAGAAAGTATCATTATTCCAAACTTTATTGATAAAAAATATATATATATAGTAGAATAGTACTAAAACAACGTGGAGTCACTTTTATTAAAAAATATATATAAATTATTTAATTAAAAATGTAATTGTTGAGATTTAAAATTAGTGTGATAGTATCATTATGTGGTCTTTTCTATTTAAAGTATTATAGATATATAAAACAAATAATTTGTCTTTTTTTTTTTTCACAAAATGAATGGTTTGACTAAATTCGTAACCCTAAACTGAAATATCTGGGAGCGACGGATTCTGGCATATCTGTAGCAGAGAGAATCGAAACGATGAGCTTAGCTCTGCTGCAAGGCTACTCCTCAGCTGAAGAAGAGGATGATGATCAACAGCAATTATCGCGAGAGGAAATCTCCTCCGATGATGAGGAAACCGACGCCGTTCCGAGGACTAGCCGTTCCTACAAACCCTTGTTCGATCCAAATCCCCCCTCTTCTTCCGCCTTGCCCTCCGCTTTTGACGCTTTCTCCGAAGTAAATATCGGAAATTTTGTTGCACAAATATGTTTGTGTTTTGTATTTTTTAAGTCTACGGTTTTGCTCGAGATCTTGCCCATGTATGTTTTCTCTCTCTTTTTTGTTCTTCTTATTTGGTGGGAAAAATTATTGGAGATTTCAGGGCCGCCGCAGTTTCTGAACAATTCCGTTCAAGAGGATGCAGCGAAAGAGGATGGGCAGCGGTGGAAGCATGGTGGTAGGAGAAATCGTAAAGAAAAGAAGGATTTGCCTTCGGGTAAGCAACTTCATCTCTGCGCAGCTTTATTTGCAGTTCTTGTTCTAATATCTAGTCTTTTGCAAGTTGTTCGGTGTTCGTGGAATTTTAAACATAGGACCTAGAGTTCGTCTGCCCTCTTGTGTAAGATGATGAGTAGTAGCGAAATGAGAAAAGTCAGGTTTCAGGGAAGTAATGAATGTCTTTCTCATGATGTTGTTTGACAGTGAAGTGGACTATAGTTTTTGATGGATGTCATTGTAAATCTGGACCAATATGCTGCTTGATTCTCTTCTCCTACTTTCTTTGTGGTTTTACAGTATGTGTATAAATAAGTAAGGTGCATGATGAAATAGATTGCAATATTAGCTGGTCCAATAGGTTTAGGTCTTTAATGATGTTCGCCTCATTGATGCAGTAAGATGTATCGCATAGCATCTATTATTCTTTTATTTCATAAGAGAATACCGCATTTGCCCAAAACCCTGCTCTCACAACTTCATGCATGATTCATCCCGGCCTCTAGTCGGGCTTTAACTGCATGTGTTTGAAAATGTAATTGAAGGTAATGTGAAAGCAGGGGTTTTCTAGCATCTGGTTTATTTTCAGAATCAGCCCTGTCTCACTCCTTCATATATCTGCAAAGACTAAATTTTAAACATATCCTAATGTGGCAGAGCACTGAACACTCACTGGTAGTATTGGCATGAAATACAATTACAACGAGCTATTATTTCTTGTTGGACTATGTCCTTGCTGGCCCGCTTCATTCATTTTGTTTAGTTCCAGGCGTGGTGTCCAGTGATCACAATTGTCCATCATCACTATGTTTATTATTTGGTATTTCCAGGGTAGAAACATGATGATGCCCTCAAACGCAAAATTATTGATGGAACCAAATTAGGAAGGAGAGCTAGTATTATCTCCTCATGCTTCTTACTACTTTCTTTGGATACAGCTCCACACTTCTCAACTTTGCCTTTTGTTATTGGTAGGCGCTGTAGTGGAGTCTAAGCCTCAGTTGGTCGGAATACATGAGAGAGTCAGAAGTGATGTTGGAAGCAACATCTCGCAAGGCCAGAGTGGTGCTTCTACACCCACTGCACAAGGAGGAAGACGCATGCCAACTGTTAGCAACCCCAGTGCAGAAGATGCAGCTGAGCTCTTGAGGTTTGTATTCCACCATCTTCTGCTGAATATCACATCTTGTGAAACCAGTCAAGTTCACAACATTTTGAATAAATGATAGCATAGTACTTAAATATATAATATTTGCTTGCCTTGTCCATTATGCTTGCAGGATGTGTGTGAGATGTGGAGTTCCTAAAACTTACTCTCATACAAAAGGGATAGTCTGTCCAGTTTGCAGTGACCGACCTGTGGACTCAGATAAAGAACCTGTGAAGAAGAAGGGCTCGGCCATTAAAGATAAAGAAAGGAGCAAGAGAATGAAGGGCCAATCCTCACATGCAACATGGAAAAGTGAAACAGAGATGCAACTCCGGCAGCAGTTTGATTAGCAGTGCTGTTTGATATTTTTAGGTTTAAAGTTGTAGAACCTCGAAACATGTTGCTGAACGACCTGCTTCAGTAATTACACACTCAGGGAGCATGTAGTGCCAAAATTTCTTGTCTGTCTTGGTTTCCATGTCATTTAATCACTCTTCTTCCCTTGTGGTTTGGTATAGCATATATCGCCACTAAATCTAACATCAGGATATCCTCCTGTAAGAGTTGACTAACCATTGGGAGGGAGTGAAGAGGAAGTTCTAGCATACGAGTTACAGCTTCAAACGTTACTTTTGGAATTCACCTGGATAGTGATTGCAAAGCTCATCTGAAAGTGACCTCGTACATACACCGCAGAATGCTCTGCATGTGTGTATTCTTCCTCAAGTGAGGTTGGGCAGGACTACTGACAGAAAGGGGTCTACCGCAGCCATTGAGATGTGGGACTCCCTGGGATAGGGTGGAATGGAGCACAAACCTCTTTCTTCATTGTTGGCCCGGGCTCTAAACATTTCTTCTTTGCCAATATACCTCCAATCTCTGTGATGCTACAGTGCTATAGAGTGCACAATCTAAACTCATTTGCATTCTGTGTGACACATCAATAATAAAGGAAATTTCATGTTTGATGAACACAGTAAGATTTTCTAGAAATCTAGGAAATAAAGATAATGGATTCTCCAAAAATCTAGGAACTGCCGTGAAATGGCCCCTTAGGTCTACAGATCGCCATGGCTGGAACTGGGAACAGGAACGTTCATAGTGAACAAGAAACACCAAGAAGACTATTTTATGTATCCAAATGTCAAGTTCTGGAAATCTTAACAACTTTGTGTGCAGATTATATTATCACATCGTAAAAGATAGATCTAATTGGATCGTCCATGTTATCGATTCAGAAAACTGAGCCCAGATGCAATTTTAGTACTTGAGGGGTCCCATGAAACCAAAGCAATTGGGATTACATAACACACAGGACTAATAGAGATCACACCAGCAGGTACAGAATAGTGAACTTAGAGATGGCAACATCAGAAAAATTCATTCTCCAGAAAATGGAATAACTTATCAAACTGTTACAAAGGGCACGAAAGTAGATTAAAAACAAGAAAAACTAAAATATGACATAAGAAATATGAGATAATCTGTCTTTTATGCTGGAGAGCATTTCTGTACATGGTGCATGGCAATTTCACTCTGCTGAAGCAATATTCTCTCGATCACTGTAGTACAAGCAATCAACCGATCAAGAGACCTTCTCTACTTCAAAAAAGGTTTCTTTGCCTACCAAATTCTCAGCCCATACAGGTGGACTAGCAACAGACCCATGAACCTGCTCATAACACAAGAAGTCAATGTGGTCCCATGATAAGATTTTGCATGGATCATTATATACAAGTCGTATCTATGGTACATGTAATAAAAGCTCACCGCACTAGATGACTTGGAACGAGATGAATCATGGGGAGGTGGGTTAGATTGACCTGAAGGCCTGTGAAACAATAAGTGTGCGATTGAACGATCTATAGGATTTGTATTTGTTTCCATATCCATGAAACCGGTGCACCTGTTAGGAAAAGTCATTGGACAACATCAATAATAAGAGAACACAAGGAAACATACAAAAAATGTCTACTTTTTACAGTTAAATCAGTGGAAGAATGATTTCTGTGTCTCAATTGATGTATGAGCATCAGCACATGCAACTAAGCACTTCTTGCTTGAACTTTGCATAAAAAAGACAGATAAAGGAATCAGTAAAGAGGTAGCATACTTGTCCGTTCCTTCAGCCACAGAGGCTTCATTTGTGGCATCTCTTTTATCTCCACAACCAGCATGCAGGTTTGCATGGTTATGTCTTTGTTCAGCACTCTGAGCCAAACGGTACAAACTGTCCCTTATGCATAACTTTGTTCTCAAATCCAACTACATCAAGAATGCATCACATTTAGTCTCCAAGTAGCTGAATATATAACAGGATATAGCAGTTTAAGACTTGTATTCTAATTATTAATTTTGGACTCTTAACCCATCCACACTGACATGTACTGCAAATCTGGTGACTCAGTCTAGAAGACATGAACTTTATGAGCTCTTTGCTTGACATTTTAAGTTTAACAACCTGAACATCATGGAAATTCTAGTTTGATGTCAATGCTTTAGGGCAGCTTCCACCAGATGCTTTTTACTTTCCCAAGATGCAATGCCCATGTTATTAAAGTTTTTCATGCATTTGACATTCCTTCAACATCTTATTGTCACTGATGACAAAAATTTGTCATGCCCGAGAATCAGACCAAATAGATAAATTAAAAACGGGACGCATATCTTGTTTCACAAACACAAAGAAGTTAATCTAAGGGCAACAATTCATCGTTCCAGCTAAACCAACTGGACTCCGTCACCTTGATCATTTATTGACCATTTGCTAAAGCAACTCCATGATAACCTAGTATAAATGAAACAGACATGTCAAAGCAAAGGTGCGGCTTTTCGGACAAGCATGCAACTAGATGAACCTATATAACACGTCAAATATCAGAGCAAGCTTTCTATAACAGGAAGGAAGTTATACCCGCTCCATAACAAGCTGAAGCTGGCGAAAAGTAGCTGCTTCTAGTGAAATATCATCCAATGCCGCTCGTTCTTGTATGTTTAAGGAACCTAATTCTGCTGGAGTCCCTGAGCTGCCTCCTTCTGGATCACTATGATTCTCATATTTACCCACTGAAAAAGGATTGAACATGGAGGCCTGCAGTGTCACATTTCCATTTTCTAGGCCGCTGTCCATTAGAGATCGACTACTTTGACAACTATGTTGTCGTTCTCCTTGTTCACATGTTGCTAGAGCAGAGACCTCAAAAGGTGGGTCACGGAAACTCTCGGTACACTGCACTTGCGGGGTTGTATGGGATGAGTCTCTTGGCAAAACAGATGTTAAGCCATTAGTTTCAGATTTGACAGATGATGGTTTAACATTTACTGAAGCTGGATCAGATAAATGACTGTTATCTGAACACACATAAGAGATAGGATTCTGTAAATAATTACAAGAATCAGGAAAAGGAGCATCTTGTTGCTGTTCCAAATGAACAGATCGGAAAGCCTGGTGAGAAGGAAGCTGCATTACTTCATTTGCTAGACCACTTATATGACTGAAAGTGCCATTTGCAAGATAACCTTCGTTGCTTCTTGCCCCAGAGTGGTTCTGTAGATTGATTTGCTTTGTTTGCATATTATTCTGCCAAAAAGTATCACACATAAATTAGATACAGTCATTCTGATTGGTGAACTTTCAATTGAATTCTCACATATGCTAAAATAGAATCAAAACTGAACAGAGAGTCGGAAATTTCAATAACTGTACAACCCCCAAGTTCCTCCCCAGACAACAGCAGCCATAACTGTGGGATAATCAAGTGAGACCTATTTGATAGTGGGTGCAAAAAATCAAAACATGAAAACTAATTCCTTAAATAAATATAATCAGTAAAACCCACTGTACCATTGAAGCACCACCAGTTCTTGAGGGGCTGTTAATCGAAATTGCTGGCTGAATTTTTCCATTAGCTCCTCCCTTCAAAACAATCATGCAGCAGTCGTCATTCTAAGTTACTGGCATAAAGTATTAACAAGTCTCTAAAGAACAGAGGAGCAGGTTCAGACATATACTAACCTGCCTGTGAGGGATAAATCCATCTTTTCTATCAAGTGGAGCAGGTTCAATTACAAAAGACGTATAGGAATCAGTTTTCGCTGAGTTCGAAGAACTGTTCTTGTATCCAATGGGTGTAGTCATAGCAGAATCATTTGTAGAATAGACCTTCGAGGAGTCATGGTTTTCTGAGATCTTTTCCATTACATTTGGCTCTGGACATGGAAACTTAACATCTAACTTCAGCAAGTCTCCGCACCCTCCTAGATCATCTGTTGATGATAGCCAACCCAACTCATCTTCTTTACTGACCCCAAGACCAAATGTTGAATCACAACTTCTGGAAGACAGGGCACATTTATAAGTGAAAACTATATGATAATAGTGAAACCTGAAAAAGAAACAGTTCATCATTACCTAAACATCCTGTCAACATCTTCAAAGTTCCCTATTTCAGGCCAACCATAACACAGGAATTCACTAGAATCTTTGTTCTCAGCATTTTCAAAGAAATTGAGATCACAGCCGTTCTGATTTATGCCACCAAGTGGATAACTAAAAGAGTTGTTATCAACTATGGAGGTCTTGTCACCAAGAATGCTATTGTGGCCACAGACATCAAAGCCTGCACTATTGATCTTTAAGCTACGACTCGACGGCATGGAATTAGCAGAAGTTAAACTTGATGCTTCTGCTGGGTCGCTGTCAGATTCAGAAGTAAATGCACGATTTTTTGGTAGGGGCCATGAATCTTTTTCCAGCATACTGTTTCTTCTTTTACTCAGACTTGAAAATCCCCCTTGTTCTCTCCCCTGGTCCACATATCCCTCAACAGATCTATCTCCACTGTAATCAGAACTACTAGTTAATTCACGTCGGGGTTTCTTGTGGCTTTCTCCCAGAATGAAATGTTCATCAAGCCTTTTAGAACCAGGATGTGGCACTATATGGTCACCACTAAAGCAAAATTCATCCCAAGCTATACCTTCAAACTGTAACAGCAGTTACCAAATTTTAGCTGTAATAACTGCAGAGAATACTTCCAGATAATGAGTAAAAGAATGACCAAATTGCTAGGAAGAGAACTCGTGAACAATGGGACACAAGCCAATTATTCAAGTTATCCAACTAAGCATCCACGACATCAGGGTATAGCCGAAGCTTATATAACAAGTAATTTGTCATGCTTCATCAAAACAAATTAACATCTGCATCAAAGGGTGAGACATGCGTCACGGTACCATTACTTTTATCAACTTTCTACATTTCCATGAAAATCATATGGAAAAAATTCTAACAGACAATCCATTAAATGAGAAATATATATATATATATATATATATATTGTCACACTGATACTTCAATTGAGCAACGCGCTCATTATTGCTAGATAACTTTTTACAGATTAAATAAGCGATATATACCAGAACAACCACGAAATAATACAAGATATCATATAATCAAGAGCTGCCTCTTTCAGCATCTACTAACACAGTGCAAAACTAACTAGACAATTGAAAAAGGGGTATATCAGACACTCCGGCAGATCAGAAAGGGAAGTTACATTATACATGCACAAGTCTGACATTTCTCGAAGCACTCAGCCTGAACTCAAACTGTATGCAGTTCTCTTCATATTTCGTACCAAATTCTTCCTTGACCTCAATTCAGGATCCTCCAAAACAACAAACCAACCAACAGGAATTAGAACCCATTCACTAAGATCCCAACCCCCAAAAGAAAAAAAGAAAAAAGAAAAGAAAAGAAGGAACAGAGATAGAGAATAAAAATGAAAATGACCGACGACTAGCTGAGCTAATAGAAAACATCCAAAGAATCCAAGTTCCTCGATTTGTCAGCTATAGGGATTACCAGTGCACAGACACTAAGAAAAACAGGGATTGAGCATACACCACCCAGAAAAAAATTTCCCCACAAAAAAATTAACTAAAATTTTCAAGATGGATCAACATAATTAATCAAAACAAGTAATCTCCTAAAAGCACAAAAAAATTTCAATTCTCCGGATTTCCAAATTTTTTTACAGGTAAAGAACCAAAAAACCATCATCTCCATTTTTCAATCGCTTCCTTTTGTTTTGAATTCCCAAACAACCAAGCAAGTATGAATCACAAAACGAACTAACAAATTTAAACAACCAAAAAACCCTCTAAAAAAGCAAACATCTAACAGCCAGCAGCTAAAACTCAAACAACCGAAGCTCGCCGGAAAACTCACCGGAAAATCAATCAAACTCCCCTACAGCGGAATCCTCACTCCTCAAAACCAGTCCAATAAACCCTAACTCCGATTCTTCCAATCACCAAATCTAGGAGGTTCTAGAGAGAGAGAGAGCACACAACGGAGAAAGTTTTCTTCGAATTTTTTTAAATGGTTCATTGAATAAATAAATTGGCTGGCCATAAAGCGCCACGTGGCTTGGAGTGGCGGCAGAGCTGACGGGTGGGTATCGGAACTCGTGGTTGAGAGTCTGGGTCGAGATACGATCTCTTTCTGCCTTCCCATTGGTCCACGTGTGACCCGGGTAATTGTGAAGCCGACACGTTGCTGTGGGATCCGGTCGGGTTGAGATACGATCTCTTTCTGCCTTCCCATTGGTCCACGTGTGACCCGGGTAATTGTGAAGCCGACACGTTGCTGTGGGATCCGGTGGGCGACGGGTAACCGGGTAGGGCACAAGGTATTGCTGTTTAGTGGAGGTACAAGTGGGCTAGTGGGCTTTTTTGGTAGTTTGCTTGTTTTAGTGTTGCACTTGTACTATTATTTTACTTTATTTATTTATTGGTATGGACTATGTCTGATTGATTTGATGAAATTGGGTTTATTTTAATGTTTTCTTTTTTTTTTTTTGGGTGATAGTGACCCTTTTTGAGGTGATTTGTTAGGAAATATCTTTTCCAAAAGTAGAAAAATAATTTTTTTTATAAAGATAAATTACAATAGCTATCTTTATATCTATTATAATTATAAGTATTTTTTTTATTATTTAAAAAATTATAAGCATCCTTTAGAATTAGTGATGGTCTAATAAATACTCTCTCATAATAGTCTGTTGTAAAGAGTATTTGTTAGACGATCGTTGTAGCACCCCCTAATGGCACTAGAACTACATCTCCTCTAAATATTATAATTAGAATAAACCCTATTTATACATGTAATTATACACCTAATTCATTCTCTGTGGAGTATATATATACACATGTAATCACATCATCGCCACAGGCACAATTGACGCATCATCTACATATAAAACACCGCGAGATAAAGTTTTTATAATTAGTTCGCACGTCACCCACATTTTATTACCTTATACACCCTAGGAACGTGATTTCCATTATTACTACATACTACGGAGAAAATCACATACCGGCGCGACCTCACTGAAATACAAGTTTTAAGTTTAGTCCTTGGTGGGTAAAAATCTGTACCTGAAAAATGTTAGCGGAGAAATAAGCCTGCAACTCAGTAAACAAATAACTGACACTATTTATATATGTATATCAAGTGTAGTCCAGACAAGACAAAATGAGCAACATATATAAAATATAGTTAATTTAACCTCAACATAATCAACTTTAACACGTAACACAGTCAACTCATCATAAGATAATCAACTATACTTCTCTTTTCCTACTCTGCCAGAAAGTGATATAGTGTTCTTCTCCATCAACTCAATCTCACCATTTATTATATAATGTTTAGGTGAATCCCATTGACATGCCATGGAGGCTCATCAATATCAGGTCGCATCATAGCTCTTTTCTTTTCATTTTGCTACATAGGTTATTCAACAACTTCAAGGGGTATTCACATCACAAGTATATTCAATTTTCAGCATTCCCTCATTTCCACATATCACTATTCTAGTAAGCAGCTAATGACATAAAATCATATATTGACACATTTTCATTTACCTGCTCCAACAGTAAATCATTTAACAAATGTAATACTTCAATATATTTTCTTATTTCACTTTCACAACATAATCATTCAAATTAAATCATTCACCACTCATACATTTCCAAATAAATCAGTTTCAGTTCGAGTTATAGACTTATATAACAATAATATCACAAAAAAAACAAAAAAAACACATATAGATAGCACTAATTATTCACTTACCTCAATTTTACAATGTTTTAATTAACAAATAGACAATTGATCAGTCCTCTACTTTATCCTCAAATCCTGTAATGAGTTATAATGCAAATAATTAGTATATCTAGAATATCGTAATTTTAATTGAATATTAAATACTATTAGTACAATTTGGAATAATTTTTTAATATTTCATTTCTATCATATAAATAATTTTTTAATATTGTATCATATAAATAAAAAAATTGAGGGATTCCAACTAGAATTTGTGGGAATAAAGTCATAGGATGTGTTTGACATGTTATGTTAGCGGTGGTGGTCAGTTCTATCCGTTATCCATAACTACATATTATGTAGGCGCAGAGGCCATAGAGAGAACAAAGAAACCGACCTTTTGAAAGCTACCCCCACCCCAAAAAAAACAACCTATGACTGAGAAGATTGATTTTGCAAGTAATCTCTCTCCCACCCTCTCTCTCTCTCTCTCTCTCTCTCTCTCTCTCTCTCTCTCTCTCTCTCTCTCTCTCTCTCTCTCTCTCTCTATCCATTTGTGCAATATTGCTTGTATTTTATTGGTTTGGTTTTAATTTTTGTTATTATATGGATATTTGATATCAATTAGTGAAAGAAAGAAATTGATTTTTGAATATATTAATATTATTTATTATTTAAAATTATTTTTATAAATTAAATAATTACTTATCACATAAATATAAACATTACTTGTCAACTCACGATTCATACAACTTTGAATTAATAATCCAAAACCCACTTAATTTTTCATTCAACCAACGATTTGAGTTTTAAAAAGTTATCGTGCAGTTTCAATATCTGAATTTATCTTTTTTACATTAATTATTTATATAACGTTATTGAAACTTAAAAGATATATTTGAGTGAGCGTATGGACTTTTTGAAATATTATAAGTTGTTTTTATAACTTATAAATTGTTTCGAAATTTTTGATTATTTATTTATTTTTTATAAAGAAGTTATAATATCAAAAAGATAAGATGTTTGGAGCTTATGTGCTTTTAAGAGGAGGTAAGACATTCTCAATTTATTTTTGAAATGTTTTATTATGCAACAGAAATGATAATAACCAAAAATTGTGTTTAAGTTTAAGTTGTCATTATAGAGAAATTATTAATTATGAATGCAAGTAATGACAACAAATCATAGCAACAGAAAGCGCTACTTGTACAGACTGTGTTCTAAGAAAGTGCATTTTAAACTAAGCAATGCTGAAAGAAGAGACAGATTAGATTGAGTGATATCCAATTCTGCTCTGATACAATGCTGCAAGAAAATATCCTGCCTATATATATTGTACAGTCCAACGGTAAACATCGCACGTGCTAGGAGATAAAAACGTTATTCTGGACGATATATCGACAACAGAAAGCAATAGTACACTACATCTCCATGTTTCAAGCAGAGGGTGTCCATCGATGATGATAGAGTATTCGCGAGCAGAATTGAAGCATGAACACGACGAAAGGCAAGTCTCCTTATGTAGAACCGGCTGAGAACAACAACATATACTTACCAGAACAAAGACAGTGGATGGATCACCTCTTGAGAAGCTTGTGAGAGAAAATCCTCTTGGAATATGGACTGTTTCTTGATATTGCCTTGTAGGACTCGATAGCAGCGACCAAAGAATTATGGAGACGACCCTGATTTCAAGAAGGAAGAATCAGCAAATTCTGGAATGATGAGGAGATAATACAGATCTTGGAATAGTAAATATTATACGATTCTTCTTCTAACAACTTAAAACTTTTGAAAGAGGGAGGTGTCATTCGACATGGTGTTAGAATCAAGCCAAACGAAAGGTCCGGAATTCGAGTTTTGTCACCACACATTTATGAAGATGCGTTTCACGTGCTAGGTTCTGTGAATAGATTCACACACTGCATGCACATGAGAGAACATGTTAAAAATATTGAATATGAAATGATTCTCCTCTGGCAGCTTAACCTTAAGACAATCAGTCATCGTGTTTGATTTGATATTTTATTAAAGAAGGTTTGATTGACAAGAATCGTGGTGGTTCCACCATGAAGCAATATCATCATTGTCTTTAATCCGCATAAGGGTGGTTTCGCCATTAAGGGAAAGCTGTGTATGAGGTAATCCATGGCTCAAATAGAGTACAAAATTCTTGAAATTCGAAGCAAAACTAAATAGTAGACAATTGAATAGAGTACCTCAGAAACACGGAGAGCTGTTTGAACAACATAATTTGCATGTGGGTCCTGAAGCAACCGATCAAAGTACGTAGCAGAGAGCAGTTCATGGATGA